>NC_053022.1:421578595-421759442 GCF_003073215.2 Triticum urartu | reverse complement strand
AAACCCAGAACTCATTGAGTGCTAATCACATAGTGATGTGAACTAGATTATTGACTCTAGTAAACTCTTTGGATGTTGGTTACATGGCGATGTGACCTGTGAGTGTTAATCACATGGCGATGTGAACTAGATTATTGACTCTAGTGCAAGTGGTAGACTGTGGGAAATATGCCCTAGAGGCAATAATAAATTGATTATTATTATATTTCCTTGTTCATCATAATCATTTATTATCCATGCTATAATTGTATTGATAGGAAACTCAGATACATGTGTGGATACATAGACAACACCATGTCCCTAGTAAGCCTCTAGTTGACTAGCTCGTTGATCAATAGATGGTTACGGTTTCCTGACCATGGACATTGGATGTCGTTGATAACGGGATCACATCATTAGGAGAATGATGTGATGGACAAGACCCAATCCTAAGCATAGCACTAGATCATGTAGTTCGTATGCTAAAGCTTTTCTAATGTCAAGTATCATTTCCTTAGACCATGAGATTGTGCAACTCCCGGATACCGTAGGAGTGCTTTGGGTGTGCCAAACGTCACAACGTAACTGGGTGACTATAAAGGTGCACTACGGGTATCTCCGAAAGTGTCTGTTGGGTTGGCACGAATCGAGACTGGGATTTGTCACTCCTTGTAAGCGGAGAGGTATCTCTGGGCCCACTCGGTAGGACATCATCATAATGTGCACAATATGATCAAGGAGTTGATCACGGGATGATGTGTTACGGAACGAGTAAAGAGACTTGCCGGTAGCGAGATTGAACAAGGTATCAAGATACCGACGATCGAATCTCGGGCAAGTATCGTACCGATAGACAAAGGGAATTGTATACGGGATTGATTAAGTCCATGACATCGTGGTTCATCCGATGAGATCATCGTGGAACATGTAGGAGCCAACATGGGTATCCAGATCCCGCTGTTGGTTATTGACCGGAGAACGTCTCGGTCATGTCTGCATGTCTCCCGAACCCGTAGGGTCTACACACTTAAGGTTCGATGATGCTAGGGTTATAAAGGAAGTTTGTATGTGGTTACCGAATGTTGTTCGGAGTCCCGGATGAGATACCGGACATCACGAGGAGTTCCGGAATGGTCCGGAGGTAAAGATTTATATATGGGAAGTCCTGTTTTGGTCACCGGAAAAGTTTCGGGGTTTATCGGTAACGTACCGGGACCACCGGGAGGGTCCCGGGGGTCCACCAAGTGGGGCCACAAGCCCCGGAGGCTTGCATGGGCCAAGAGTGGTGAGGGACCAGCCCCTGAGTGGGCTGGTGCGCCTCCCACAAGGCCCAAGGGGCAGCTAGGAGAAAAAAGGGGGGAAACCCTAGGCTTAGATGGGCCTAAGGCCCACCCTAGGGGGCGCCTCCCTCTCTCCCCTCTTGGCCGCCTCCCCTTTCCCATCTAGGGCTGCCCCCCCCTAGGGGTGGGAACCCTAGAGGGGGCGCACCCTCCTCCCTCTCCCCTATATATAGTGAGGCCTAGGGCTGCCCATAACACGCGATTCGATCTCCCCGTTGGTGCAGCCCTGCCTCTCTCTTCCTCCTCTCCCGTGGTGCTTGGCGAAGCCCTGCAGGATAGCCACGCTCCTCCATCACCACCACGCCGTTGTGCTGCTGCTGGATGGAGACTTCCTCAACCTCTCCCTCTCTCCTTGCTGGATCAAGGCGTGGGAGACGTCACCGGGCTGTACGTGTGTTGAACGCGGAGGTGCTGTCCGTTCGGCACTTGGTCATCGGTGATTTGGATCACGACGAGTACGACTCCATCAACCCCATTCTCTTGAACGCTTCCGCGCGCGATCTACAAGGGTATGTAGATGCACTCTCCTCCTCCCTCGTTGCTAGATGACTCCATAGATAGATCTTGGTGACACGTACGAAAATTTTGAATTTATGCTACGTTCCCCTACATCTGACTGGCGGTTCTCCCGCCGTCTCCCAAGGTCTCGCTGACTGGTGGGCCCCGCTGCCTCCAGGCCGTACAGACAAGCTGTCGTGGGCGCAGGACCAGGTACAGTGATGCTGATGTCTGGGCCGGCTGGGCAACAGTGCCACGCCGTAGGGAGATCTTCCCTAGTACGGCGCGCTGTAGCCATGCCTGCCCTTGGTAAGGGGCGGGGAGTGGGCTTCATTGTAGCTACGCCCCTGCCCAGTCCCCCTCGATGAGGTCACGGTTTGTTGGAGTCGCCGACTGACTTCCCAAAGCCGGCTTCTCTGGAAGTCGCCCCTAGGACTCGGCCGTGAGCGGGTAGTTGGCCGCCTTGCCGTAGACTCCCCAGGAGGCGGCTCTTCGCCCTGTGGTCTTGAGGGGCGCAGCCTGCCCCGATGTCTTGAAAGGTTATGGGCTTCGGGTTGGCCTACCCGTGGCCCATTACTCCGACATCGGCACACGGCTTTCATCAACGTACCGTGTGCTATTCGCAAACTAGATTGCATATTTTTGTTCACACATACTATAGTGAGATCAATTGAGTGTTCTACCTCTAGGATATAATAATAATAATAATAACAACAAAAAACAGTTCATGTTCATTGCCTGAGCTGACACCATATCAAGGTCAACATATTAATGGTTCTTACATCAACAGAAAATCGGGCATAACTCACAAATTCAGTACACATGACAGTTCTAAATTGAACGAATTAAGTTGCAGGGTAGGCATAAAGACTAGTCTTACAGCTTAATTCCCATGTACATGGGGGAACTGGGATTATTAAGTTGACCCCGAATGAACTTGGGGGTTTTGATGATTTTACGCTTCTCTGTTGCACTGGTGTGCGATCCCTTGGCTGGAAACTCATCAAATTCATCGTACTCGTCCTGATCGGCAACATCGTCGACACCCAGTACCCTTCTCTTCCAATGCATCGCTAAATGGTCGTTCTTATGCAAGGGGTCCTCCACAAAGAAAATCTGGGTAGCATCGCAGGCAAGAATGAATGGGTCCGCGTGATATGCCATGGTTGTCCTGTTAACACGGGTCTTCATGTACTCATCTATCCTTACCTAACCAAGAGGGATCCATGTGCACCTGAATAATGCCACCTTAACTTTCACATAGTCAAGCTCCCAAATCTCTTTCATGGTTCCATAGTATACCCTTTTATCAGCTTCATTTACAGTCATGCATTCTATTCGAACAGAGCTATTCTGATATGAGGTCTTCTTATCACGTTCCTCGGTGTAGAACGTGTATCCTATTATGTCATATGCTTGGTACGTCAACACCGTAGGCGATGGCTTTTGTACCAACCACGTAGCAATGTCATAGATGGATCCTTGTGCCAAACGATTCTTCAGCCATTCGGCGTACTTCTTAGTGTGCTCCTTCATCTCCACTTCTGATGAAGGCACCATTGGTAAGAAGCTTTGGTGTATCTCTGCCAAGTGTTCTTCGGCATAAGCGATGAGAACTGGGCTGTTTAGTAGTACCGTTAAATGGGCTTTCTCTGCCAATTCTTCGGGTGCAGCCATTTGCGTGCCAGCAAGGACCGGCTTACCTTTTGGCCTTCCCTCATGGCAAGAGAGGGGCAAACCTATAGGTCTTTGTTTCATGTATTTGGTGCAAATATCAACCAACTCCTCCGCGGTATAACCTTGTAGGATGCTTGCCTCTGGATGGTTTCGGTTCCGACAAAAGCGCTTCAGTATTCCCATGAACCACTCGAAGGGATACATGTTACGAAGAAACACAGGACCAGAATACTTTATCTCGTCGACAAGGTGCACAGTGAGATGGACCATGACATCAAAGAATGACGGTGGGAAAAACATCTCTAGGTTGGACAATATTCTTGCAATATCATCTTGCATATTATCCAACTCTTCAGGATCTACAACTTTCTGCCATAGTTTGTTAAATAAATCACAGAGGTCAATGAGTGTGTTTCTTATATATTTGTCCATCAGATTCCTGATGGCCACCGAGAGGATTTGTGTCAACATTGCGTGGCAATCATGTGACTTCATGTGTCCCAACTTCATTTTACCTGAGCTCACATCCACGAGACTTTTGATGTTTGCGCAGTAGGAAGAGGGTGTCTTAACTGACAACAAATAGGTGAAGAACTGTGTTGCTTCTTTTGTACTGAAATTGTAACTCTGGTGAGCTTTGATGAATTTGTCAACATCTTCTACTTCACTCTTGCGTTGTGATTGATCAGCAAGCATATCCAGCCGTGAACCATCACCATCCTTTCTTTTACCTTTAATCTTGAGCAGTGTACCAAGGATGCTTTCACATACGTTCTTCTCTACGTGCATGACATCGATGCAGTGACGTACACGTAGAATCTCCCAGTAAGGTAATTTCTAGAACACCGATTTCTTCTTAAACACTTGATCCTTGGGTGTTAGTTTCACCGTCAAAGGGTGGTTCTTGCCAAGCACAGCATTAATTTTTTAGCCATGTTGTGGACCACCTCCCTGTCATAGGGTCTTGGGGCCACACCTACCTCTATCGTACCATCAAATTCAGCTTTCATCTTTCGGTATGGGTGATTCATCCGCAAGAACCTACGATGGCGCAAATACACTGTTTTGCGCGAGTTGGGAAGTCTTCTGCTAGCTGTCCTATCCATGCATGTGACACACCCTACATCTCCCCTTGTTTTCTGCCCCGATGTGTTGCCTAATGCCGGCATATCTTGAATGGTGTGCACCAGCATCGCATGTAGATCGAAAATCTCCTTTCTGTAAGCATCATAACATTTTACAGCAGGCGCATCTATCCACACTGTCAGCAGTTCTTCTACCAGTAGCTGAAAGTAAATGTCGATGTCATTTCCAGGTTGCTTCAGGCCTTGGATAATCATTGACATCATAATGTATTTTTTTCTTCATACACAACCAAGGAGCTAGGTTATATATGCACAAAAGCACCGACCATGTGCTGTGACTGGTGCTCATATCACCAAAAGGATTCATCCCATCAGTACACTCCCCGGCCCTTATACTTCTAGGATCCTTGGGAAATTTTTCAAACTTGTTGTCGATTAATTCCCACTGAGCCACATCTTTCGGGTGCCTCATAAACCTATCCGCAATTCGCTCATCATGATGCCACCGCAACCTCTTTGCCTCTCTAGGGTTTGCAAACAAACGCCTCAACCTTCGAATTAAAGGAAAGTACCAAAAAACCTTGAACGATTCATGTCTTGATATTTTCGTCCAATTTGTACTTGTCATTTGCTCTCCTGCGCTTGTATCGTGCATGCTTGCATGTGGGACATGCACAGAAATCTTTGTACTCACCATGGTACAATATACAATCATTCACACAAGCGTGTATCTTCTGTACTCCAAGTTCCAATGGGCAAACAATTTTCTTCGCTTCATTCGTGCTTCAAGGGAGCACATTATCTTCCGGAAGATATCTTTGAAAATACCTAAGATCTCTGTGAAGCCCTTGTTTGATAGACTGCTTGCTGCTTTAAATCTAAGAAGCGCCAGGGTGGCACTCAACCTGGAATATTTCTTTTTGCAACCTGGATACAATTCTTTCTTGGAGTCTGCATCAATGGTTGGCAGATCCTTGTACCCAATCATATCCTTTTCTAGGCCCTTGAAATCTACAATCATAGCAGCAAAATCTGGCATATCAAGATCGTCGTCATCTGCGTGGATGTCTCTTGGTTTTCCAATGGGCGTTTCGGCTTTCCGGCGTTCCATTGGTAGCTTGACGCCTCTGCCCCGATGTTAGATTCAACATCCATGTGACACTGATCGGGGTTTGGCATCTCGCTGCCCTGGGTATCTTCATCCATGACCTCCTCTTCACCGTGTCTGGTCCAACGTGTATATCCATCCATGAACCCCCTAGAGACTAAGTGCATTTGGACATCTGCAACTTCATGTGACTCTGTATTGGCACAATCAGTACATGGACATAGGATGTAATCCGCGTCACCAATACTCCTCTTTGTACTTTCAGCCAAATTCATGAACTCTGTCACGCCACTGATAAAATCTGCTGTTTTTCGATTCTTCATCCATCGAGATTGTTCCATCTGCAGCAGACGAATGGTAGTTAAAACAAAACAACAACATTAGTACACGGATTAACTGTTGCCCAGAGATGCGTGCATAAATCACAAGGTTTAATTTTAATAATTATTGTGGGCGCTCCATGTTGTTGTCCAGACATGCAATGACAAAAATTAATGGCCAAAAAATTTACACGCAGAGTACTAGTACAACACTACACTTAGGAATCGAATACCTTAATTAAGCCACTCATGAAAAGAATACCTTAATTAGTTAGCCGTGCGGCGACCTCCACCCAGCAGATAGACAAGCGCGATGTGGCGGCACGCCGTGACAGCAGGGTCGAGGAGCAAAGCTTAGTGCAGCTGCCACTTGAAGTTAGACCTCCACTATCCCGCCATCGACCGCGATGGATGTGCTCGAATCACGCCGCCGACCTCGATGGTTGAGCTCCTCCTATCTCTCGCCACAGACCGAGGATTGACCTCCTATGACGCCGCCACCGCCCATCAACCGAGGATTGACCTCTTCTCTGGTAGCCGCTGCCTAGGCCGCCACCGCCATCTCTATATGCAGAGCGGCTGTTTTTTATGGATATCCGCGGAGCGCCTGTTTACACGGTATCTCACCGTAACTCAATTATATGGACAGGGTAGTACATCACATACGGTTATGTAACGGCAACCGTGTCTAACCTACGTTGTCTTCTCACATGATTTGGTGAGGAAATCTTGTGTGACGTTGTAATACCCAACACAAACGACATGTACAAACAGTGTGTCATATACAACATATATATAGTGCCATTAGTAGTTCCCGACCGTTAGCTTATCTCCATAGTTTCCCCATTTGCCCCAAATCCCTACATAGCCTCCAAATTCCCTTGCGTGGCGCTAACATTGGGGGAATGCGGAGGAGTGGTGCTAATGGTTTCGGTGCGGCTGCTCCTGCTCGTATCGCCGCCAAGCATTTGCCTAAGGTCATCAGAAGGCAGGTGTACTATGGATCCGAATCGTCCTGTCAGGTTCCAATCTATCCCGATCTTTTTTAGCATGTCCAAAGTATAGATCCTTGCTGAATCCGTCCTGAATGACCCCCCCACCCCCCTCCCAGGAAAGCGATCTGCTGCCGGATTCGGAGCTTGACTCCAGACTCCCGCAACATGAGTTCGACTCCGAGTTTTGCACCACCGAAAAGTACCAAAAGCTGAGTTGTGTGCACGGGCACAGTCCCGCTCGACGTGTATGCACGGAGGGAATAGACATTGGCAGGCGGTTTCTTAGTTGCCCCTTATAGGTTAGTGCTAATTAAGTTCATCATTTTACTTCAGTTAATGCCACCGCTCATCCAGAATACTATTTAACATTGGCTGGGTTATGAGGCTTGTGCCTTTGTTAACTGGCTGGATGAAGAATGGCATGGCAGGGCTCGGAGTGTTATCACCAAAGCAGAAGATAACATAAAGCTGAAGAAGAAACTGGCTGACCTGGAATATACAGTCAGTACGATGAAGCAAGAAAGAATCAATCACACGAAAAACAGATGAAAGCAAAGAGACAAGAAGGAACTAGCATGTGTAGTTGTGGTTGTCGAATTATCCATGTTCTATGTGTTGTTTGCAATGATGATTAGGGTTTTTGTTTGACAGTATTGCTAAAGCACATCTAGATGTGCTCTAGGTAATGCACATCTAGGTCCTATGACATTGATGTTACGCGAATATTCGTGTAGATATTTTTCTTTGTCTTTTTTCTTTTCCTTTCTAGTTTGATTATTACTGGCTTTATCAATAAGAAGAGCTCAAATATTTTTTTTGAAACTGGGCAAACGATTTGCCACTTTCATTGATTAAGAAGAAGGTTTAGAGGTTTTGGCCAAAAAGCCGAATTACAACACATTACTCTCGTGGCACTACATTACTCAAATGCTTTGCCCCTGCAAGACACCATAGCTTGGATATGTATTGCTTGCCAACTGTCCTACTCCGTTCATACCGGTACCGGTGCGTAATCCCAAAAGTCGTTCCTTATTTTTGTCCTGAAAAAGGAAACCAGCCAAATAGCCAATAGGAGTCCTACGCAACTTCTACCTCTTGAGTACTTGCGTTGGTTTTCCCTTGAAGAGGAAAGGGTGATGCAGCAAACTAGCATAAGTATTTCCCTCAGTTTTTGAGAACCAAGGTATCAATCCAGTAGGAGGCCATGCACGAGTCCCTCGTACCAACACAAACAAATAAATCATCGCAACCAACACGATAAGGGGTTGTCAATCCCTACACGGTCACTTATGAGAGTGAGATCTGATAGATATGATAAGATAATATTTTTGGTATTTTTATGATAAAGATGCAAAGTAAAATAAAAGGAAATAAAAATAACTAAGTATTGGAAGACTAACATGATGGAAGATATACCCGGAGGCCATAGGTTTCACTAGTGGCTTCTCTCGAGAGCATAAGTATTCACAGCGGGTAAACAAATTATTGTTGAGCAATTGACAGAATTGAGCATAATTATGAGAATATCTAGGTATGATCATGTATATAGGCATCACATCCGAGACAAGTAGACCGACTCCTGCCTGCATCTACTACTATTACTCCACACATCGACCGCTATCCAGCATACATCTAGAGTATTAAGTTCAGGAGAACAGAGTAACGCTTTAAGCAAGATGACAAGATGTAGAGGGATAAACTCATGCAATACGAAATAAACCCCATCTTGTTATCCTCGATGGCAACAATACAATACGTGCCTTGCTGCCCCTACTGTCACTGGGAAAGGACGCCGCAAGATTGAACCCAAAGCTAAGCACTTCTCCCATTCCAAGAAAGATCAATCTAGTAGGCCAAACCAAACTGATAATTCGAAGAGACTCGCAAAGATAACCAATCATATATAAAAGAATTCAGATAAGATTCAAATATTGTTCATAGATAAACTTGGTCATAAACCCACAATTCATCGGTCTCAACAAACACACCGCAAAAGAAGATTACATCGAATAGATCTCCACAAGAGAGGGGGAGAACTTCGTATTGAGATCCAAAAAGAGAGAAGAAGCCATCTAGCTAATAACTATGGGCCCGTAGGTCTGAGGTAAACTACTCACACTTCATCGGAAGGGCTATGGTGTTGATGTAGAAGCCCTCCGTGATCGATGCCCCATCCGGTGGAGCTCCGGAACAGGCCCCAAGATGGGATCTCGTGGATACAGAAAGTTACGGCGGTGGAATTAGGGTTTTGGCTCCGTATCTGGTAGTTTGGGGGTACGTAGGTATATATAGGAGGAAGGAGTACGTCGGTGGAGCAACAGGGGGCCCACGAGGGTGGAGGGCGCGCCTAGGGGGTAGGCGCGCCCCCCTACCTCGTGGCCTCCTGGTTGATTTCTTGACGTAGGGTCCAAGTCCTCTGGATCATGTTCGTTCCGAAAATCATGTTCCCGAAGGTTTCATTCCGTTTGGACTCCGTTTGATATTCTTTTTCTGTGAAACCCTAAAATAGGCAAAAAAAAATTAACAATTCTGGGTTGGGCCTCCGGTTAATTGGTTAGTCCCAAAAATAATATAAAAGTGTATAATAAAGCCCAATAATGTCCAAAACAGAAGATAATATAGCATGGAACAATCAAAAATTATAGATACGTTGGAGACGTATCAGCAACCCCGGGAATTTGGAGTGACTGGGTACAAATAATTGCGGTTGATTATATCAGCGGTTAGATAATACGTCAACCCCCGCTTCAATCCCCGCTTCAATTGGCAGTTCCTCTTCTCTATATACCCCGCTTAAGTGTCCACCATCTTCATCATCCCCGGCAGGCCGCGCTACACACTGGCACACACTCTGCATCCATGTCGAGCGATAGCCAGAACGACAGCTCGGCCGGCAGTTTGGCGCCCAATGGTAGGTCAACAGCGGAATCATCCCGCTCGTCTTCCATGAGTCCGGCGTCGAGCCCATACCTCGATTATATCCGGTTCATGGAAGGGACGCCGCCTCCGGAGTCGTCAGACGACAACCAGACGGACGAGGAGCCGTCGAAGGACGAAGAAGAGGATGACAATGATGAGGAGGAGGAATGGTCGAACAAGGAGGAGGACGACGACGACAGCAACGGTGATGACGATGGCGGCGGCGATGAAAAGCCAACGGTCATCGGCAAGAAGCATCCTCGCCAAGATGATGTCGCGAGGCCATCCAACAATAACAACAAGAAGAAGAAGGACTAAATTAAGCAGACTGTATATATATCTCTATTTATCCTATCAATCTCATCGCAGACGGTTAGTAATATGTATTTGATAGAGATCTTCTACATTATCGCCAACAGGTTGGTTTGTTGAACTATGTCCCCTGATGAGCACACAGTTCACACACAAAAAACATATGGGGTGTCTATAATGATCGCACACAATTCTGATTACCGACCTGTTTACCGGGTATCACACAGATCTTGTTACGCCGAATCGTTTGTGTTCACCTCACTCATCGCAAACGGTTCATCGGAGTGAACTATATGTCGTATATCGCACATACCTTGATCTGGCTGCCCTTTTCTGTTGTTCTGTCTGATCGCAAACAGTTTGTATAGATCAACTATATGCCCCTCATTGCACACACAACTATAATCTGAACCGTGTTTGATGTATCATTCATTGCAAACATTTTGCATCATTTCTGACGGTTTTCATACAGCACCGTTTGCGATTATTGCATCGCACATAGTTTCTTGAAGGGTCTCTGATCGTAGTGTCGCGTTAGCAGCATCCTGCAATAGTGTTTAAACATGTTATGTAATGCCACTTGTTTAGTTTCAATATCATATATGGGAATTATGCAGTCTCATGCCTTTTAGCCAGCCATAATATATGTGAAATGTGCAATGCCATCCTGTTTAACCAGGCATCATATATTTGAATGATATCTTTCCCATCCTTTTCTTCATTACATTTCCATTTGTTGAAAATGTTTGTACATTAAACTACTCTTCCTGTGAATCGGCCATTTGAGTGGGTGATGGAAAAATCTGGAGTGAAAACAAGGCCTTCAAAGCAGACGGTGCTACTTGTCGAAGCAAATCTCTTGCTGGGTCCCGATAGCTCCTCAGAGATGGATTCAGAGACAGATGACCAGTCATATTTCCCCACCGAGGTGTATGCTCTAACTTGGCATGGTTCTACTGCTCATATCATGCATATGGTGTCTTGCATTGCATAGTTTAGACATCATATACACAATATTCAACACCATGTTCTTAGTTCAGACATCATATATGTGAATGCCCTATGCTTAGCATACAAATCACATATGTGAATTAAATCATGTGATCCTGATTACTTAGATAACATGTATGTGAATTATGTCATGCAATCATGTTTAGTTAGTCATCATATCTTTGAATTATGTTATGCTACGCTATCCGGTTTAGATAGACATCATATATGTGAAATTATGTCATGCTATCCGTTTTAGTTAAACAATATACTCCCTCCGTCCGAAAATACTTGTCATCAAAATGGAAAAAAAAGGATGTATCTAGAACTAAAATACATCTAGATACATCTCCTTTTATCCATTTTGATGACAAGTATTTCTGGACGGAGGGATTACATGTCAACTATTTAATGCCCTCTTTTTTCCACACTATCTATTACATCTGTCTCTCATACAATGTTTGTACATTCAACTATGTTTCCTGTTTATCAGCCATTTGAATTGGAGCGGGTGATGGCAGTATCTAGCGGAGTAAAAACACGGTCCTCAAATAAAACAGTGCTACCTCTAGGTGGAGATAGCACCCCGGTTGTACATGCACGAGAACCAGCCCTACCACACATAACTCAGACTCCCGCAGATTTTACCCCTACTATGATTGACAGAGAACCAGCTTCACCCAATCTAACCCCAACCCCAGCAGATAGTAACCCAGTTCCTATTGACACAACACCATCTCCACCACAGAGCTCCCAAACAAGAGCAGTTAGTAAGGCAGCTCCAGTGCCCAAAGCGCCAGTACTACCACGGCGAACCCCAACTCCACCAGCTAGTACACCTATTCCTATGGAGGAAGCACAACCAGCCATTCATAGTTTAGCATCTATCGCATTTGATGTTGTTAAATCCTATGTGCGTATCTTCCCATCATGGAAATATTATATTGAAGATGAAGGAAAATGCCAGTTGCAGGTGTTTGTCCAGGAGTTATGTTTAAGTAATGTTATTCATGGCAATCACTTTGCTTTGTCCCATACATTCTACCTCCATGATGGTTATAATACAGAAAATTTTCCCATTTTTCTCTATAGAGAAGTATCGATTTGGAAACTCGGGATGAGGTAACCTCTGCTAGTACCTCTGCTATCTTCAAGAATGCTTGGTGGCAGTATCAGAATTACCTGAAGAAAACATACTTCACTAGCAAAGAAACTCATCAAATTCCCTTACATTCTCCTAAGACACATTTACTGGACGATGACTGGGAATGCCTTGTTCTGTACTGGCCCCGAACCAAGAATGTGGTAAGGTCTATGAGCTCATTTTATTTTAAGTACTATATGCTTGCATCTTACTATACTCTGTTCATGTAGAACAAGTGCTTAAACCTGAAGAATAATTGTTCTCATTTAAGATTCCATTGCTATCGTGCATACTGCTTTGCTCTTGTATCACTGTATTTACTCATACAAACTTATTTTTAAATTGAACGATCCAATGGAAACTCCAATGGCACAATAGGTATGTTTACGCATGTTTCTTTAACAGGTTTGCTCTTATAAATAGCTCTGTTGATTTCAATTTCAATTGTGTATACAGTTTACTTCTCATATCATGCACATTACTAGCATCATAACAGGGCCAATGGTGTTGTTGTACATGTAGACCCGTGGTACCCATCTGAAATCTTGTTGTGCTGTGTAGTTTCCCACGCTTTGTATTCTTTCAGTGCTGCTTTCTCTTGAACTGATATGATTTGAACTGTGTCTCTATTTTGATTTGGCAAGACAATGTTGTGACCATAGGACATAGATATATGTTTGTTTGATGCTTTTATAATGTACTACATGGCAATAGAAGACTTGGTAGTTTAATCTTGTCCACCTTACTCATGAACTGGTTCACCGAAATAAGTTTCATATAAGTACATGCTAAACTAGTTATGTGTCTGCTTGTTTCTTCTTTTAGAATGCTGACAGAATATTGGGGAAGAGTGCCTTATTAAGAAATGGTAAAGGAAGTAATGCATATAAGGTTCAGGATTGTGAGACATCCTTGTTGGTCTCCAACAAAACTGATAAAACAGCTAAGGAAAACTATCTTGAAGACAGTGAGGCAACCCCAAAGTCCTTGGAGCATTCAGATGCATACTTTCTGGTGCAACAGCAAACGTTGGAGGATTTTAGCGCCAAACAGGACAAAGTTAATAAGCTTGCTAAGCTTATTGCCTTCATGGTGGATACCCAGGATAACGTTTCTTGAGCTCTTCTGAAGTTGTTTCAGTTATGGACTTGTTTTGCTACCGAGTTTATTTGCACTGGTGGCCAATTTTGACGGCCAGTGTATGTAATATGCTGCTTTGTTCCCTATATTTGCACTGGTGGCGAACTTTGATGCCCAGTGGATGTAATATGTGTAATAGTTGTAATAGGCTAGCATTAGTTGCCTGCTTATTTATTTCCTTATTGTCTTGTTTAGTTGTTTGCTTGTAGTCACTATAGTTCTTTTTCCGCATTTTTTCTAGTGGCCACAATAACCTATTTTTCGTAACTAGGCCACAATAATCATGGAAACACACTGACTGTTGTAACCATGGGCCTCCTGCGGGTCATAGGATCCATGGGCCTTCTACGGGCCGCAGGATCCATGGACTTTCCACGGGTCGTATGATCCATGGGCCTTCTACAGGTCGTAGGATCCATTGGTTTTCTACGGGTCGTAGGATCCATGGGCCTTCTATGGGCGTATAATCATTTCGCCAAACATGGGTCGTACTATTCATGGACTATAATGGGCCGTTAATAGGCCGTATTTGATAACGCTATGAAAAAAGCCCAACGGGTTAACGGGCCACAAACGGGCCGAATGTAACCACGGGCTGAATTTGGCCCACAAACGGAACAGGCCAGTAAAGGACCGTAACTAACCGAATTCTAGAAATGGTCCCAAGAATAAATGGGCCCTTAGAAGGCTGAAAGTTAACACGGGCTGGAAACGGCCGACGGAATAATGGGCCATTAATGGGTATAAAGCGATACACTGTTCATTATGGGCCAGTTTTATCTCGGGCCTTTAATGGGCCAAGAGTTACAAAGGGCCTCATATGGGCCGAAAGACATCATGGGCCCTACATGGACCGGAAGTTACAACGAGCTGGAATCATATTGGACGGCCCAGATGAAGCTACTAGGCTTAATTTCGATAGGTCGTAATGGGCCGGGAGTTAGTGGGTCGTAAATGGGCTATATACGAACAGGCCGTTAACAGGCTTTCCGTGGGCCGGCCCGTTACCTTTTGACCAAGTCAAACGGGCCGGCCTTTTCACCGAAACGGGCCTCTATAGGGTCGTGTCACGTGTCGACGTATCATAGGCGCCTCTTGTCCAATGAGTGGATGACATCTGTCCCAACGGTGAGCCAACACGTGTTTCCTCTGGCCAATGAGAATTTTACACGTGAAAATCCCCATTGGTCCAGGCTGTTAATGGGTTATCAGACCCAAAACCGGACCCGATAGCTTAATGGTGACCTGTTACGGTGGATGCCACATGTCGGTCACCCTTGACGAAAGCAGTTCTATGAAGCGTGATTTATCGTCATGGAAGTGGACACTTCCGTGATGATAATTTTGTTAATGTCATGGAACACTTCTACGACAGCATAGGTATGACTATCTTGATTCTGTCATAAAATCATCATGGATGTACATGCATGACAGAAAACGTGACCTACCATGACAAACACGTATCATCAAGGAAGTGTATTTTTTCTGTAGTGCTGGGGGTGGCCTCACTAGGCTGGCTCCCGAGGAGCAGAGATATCAAGGCAAGGTGCACCCCGCGAGGTTCACATGAGGTGAGCCATGACGACCAAGGCCAGGCGGGTGCCAGTGGGCGCAGCATGCTAGTTTCCACTTTGGTGTCAAGGAGGCAAGCGCATGCATGGAGTCCCGAGGAATCAGGCAAAGGTTTCCATATTGGTGAAACAAGACCAAGACCGCCAGGACGACAGGACGGAGGTCATCGCGGATCCCACTACAGCGTCACCACCAGAGCCTTTGCAAGCGAAGACTACTTTTGTCAGGATAACTTGTACTAGTTGTCTCCCTTTGAAATTGGCCGTTGTGGGATCCCTTCCTGCCTACATTTGGGAAGAGGACCAAGGCCACTATAAATAGGACTTAGCCACCACCATAGAATGGGATGGGATCATTCAGACCATCTTCTCACCCACCAGCTCATTGACCTCAAGAACACCTCACCTCCCAAGGTTGTTCATCCTCTGTACTAGTTCATCCTCAGCCCCTCGAGGCAATCCACCGCAAAGCTAGAGTAGGGTATTACACCGCAAGGTGGCTTGAACTAGGATAAATTGTTGTGTCTTTTGTCCCTTGGGTTCGTCGAGTCAAGCTGTGGAATCATTGGGCCGGCAGGTCGGGGAGTAGGAGTTCTTCGTACGCACCCCAGTGTTCAAACCTCTCAAGGGTCTGCGGAGCCCTAAGTCCGACAGCTTGTGCATCGGATATTTTTCCTAGCAAACTTTCAGCAAAAGCATACTTAGATTGGAGATTACAAACTTCTCTACTAATATCATCAAGTTGTTTTGTTATAGCATCCAGCACAAAGAGTGTTCCTTAAGTTCTTCGGTAAAATATTTATTATGCTCGAATTTTGTAGTCATATATTCCTTAGTACTTTTCTCAATTTCAAGCAAAATTTTGGGGTAGGAACATCATAATATTTTATTTGAGGCATCATGACTATGCAAAAAAAAACAGATCTAGCAACAAAATGGCGAACGAAAAAGAGGGCGAATAAAACGGCAAATTTTTGTGAAGTGGGGGAGATGAAAATGAGAGGCAAATGGCAAATAATGTAAATTGCAAGGAGATGAGATTTGTGATTAGGAACCTGATAGATATTGATGATGTCTCCCCGGCAACAGTGCCAGAAATCCTTTCTTGATGGCTCCTGTCTGCATCTGTATTTTCCTCGAAGAGGAAGGGATGATGCAGCACATCTACGGTAGGTATTTCCCTCAGTAATGAGACCAAGTTTATCGAATGAGTAGGAGAACCACGCAACACTATGTGAATGGTACCTACACACAAAGAACAAATACTTGCAAACCGACATGTAAGAGGGTTGTCAATCCCTCTCGGGTAAAAGATAGATAAATTTGTCTTAGATTGGATAAATAGATCTCACGAAATAAAATAAATAACAAAAAATTGCAGCAAGGTATTTTTGGGCTTTTGGAATAATAGATCTGAAAATAAAAGAGGCAAATAATAGATCGGAAAAAAATATGATAAAGAATAGACCGGGTGTCATAGATTTTGTTGGGGAACGCAGTATTTCAAACAAATTCCTATGATCACGCAAGATCTATCTAGGAGATGCATAGCAATGAGAGGGGAGAGTTTGTCTATGTACCCTCGTAGACCCAAAGCGGAAGCGTTTAGTAATGCGGTTGATGTAGTCGAACGTCTTCGCGATCCAACCGATCAAGTACCGAATGCTCGGCACCTCGGCGATCTGCACACGTTCAGCTTGGTGACGTCCCTCAAACTCTAGATTTAGCTGAGGCGGAGGGAGATTTTCGTCAGCACGACGGCGTGGTGACGGTGATGATGAAGTTACCGACGCAGGGCTTCGTGTAAGCACTATGACAATATGACCGAGGTGGAAAAATGTGGAGGGGGGCACCGCACATGGCTAAGAAATCAACTTGTGTATCTATGGGGTGCCCCCCTCCCCCGTATATAAAGGAGGGGAGGGGGCGGCCTCAAGGGGCGCGCCCCAAGGGGGGAATCCTACTCCAACTAGGAGTAGGTTCCCCCCTTTCCTAGTCCAACAAGGAGGGGGAGGAAGGAGGAAGGGAAGAGAAGTAAGGAGGGGGCACCGCTCCCACCCCTTGTCCAATTCGGACTAGGGGGGCGTGCACCACCTCCTAGCCGGCCCTCTCTCCTCTAAGGCCCATGGTGTCCCATTAACTTCTCGGGGGGGTCCGGTAACCCTCCGGCACTCCGGTTTTATCTGAAACTCTCTGGAACACTTCCGGTGTCTGAACAACATGGTCCGATATATCAATCTTTATGTCTCGACCATTTCAAGACTCCTCAGCATGTCTGTGATCTCATCTAGGAATACGAATGACCTTCGGTACATCAAATCACATAAACTCATAATACCAATCATCATCGAACGTTAAGCGTGCGGACCCTATGGGTTCGAGAACTATGTAGACATGACCAAGATACTTCTCCGGTCAATAACCTATAGTGCAACCTGGATGCTCATATTCGTTCCTACATATTCTACAAAGATCTTTATCGGTCAAACCACGTAACAACATATTTTTGTTCCCTTTGTCATCGGTATGTTACTTGCCCGAGATTCAATCGTCGGTATCATCATACCTAGTTCAATCTCGTTACCGTCAAGTCTCTTTACTTGTTCAGTGATGCATCATCCCATAACTAACTCATTAGTCACATTTCTTGCAAGGCTTATAGTGATGTGCATTACCGAGAGGGCCCATAGATACCTCTCTGACAATCAGAGTGACAAATCCTAATCTCGATCTATGCCAACTCAACAAACACCATCAGAGACACCTGTAGAGCATCTTTATAATCACCCAGTTACATTGTGACGTTTGATAGCACATAAGGTGTTCCTCCGGTATTCGGGAGTTGCATAATCTCATAGTTATAGGAACATGTATAAGTCATGAAGAAAACAATAGCAATAAACTAAACGATCATAGTTTCTAAGCTAACGGATGGGTCTTTGATAACCCACAAGTATATGGGATCAATTGTAGCCTCTTTCGGTAAGTAAGAGTGTCGAACCCAATGAGGAGCTAAAGGTAGAACAAATATTCCCTCAAGTTCTATCGACCGCCAATACAACTCTACGCACGCTTTACGTTCGCTTTACCGAGAACAAGTATGAAACTAGAAGTACTTCGTAGGTGTGATAGGATAGGTTTGCAAGATAATAAAGAGCATGTAATAAAAGATAGGGGATGTTTAGATAAAGACATAACTAAGTTAGTTTTAGTAGAGAGCTTTTTGTCACAAGAAAGTTATTTGTCCCTAGGCAATCGATAACTAGACCGGTAATCATTATTGCAATTTTATTTGAGGGAGAGGCATAAGCTAACATACTTTCTCTTCTTGGATCATATGCACTTATGATTGGAAATCTAGCAAGCATCCGCAACTACTAAATATCATTAAGGTAAAACCCAACCATAGCATTATAAGCCATCAAGTCCTCTTTACTCCCATACGCAAACAACCTACTTACTTGGGTCTGTGCTTCTGTCACTCACGCCACCCACCATAAGAAAATCATGAACATATTGCAAACCCTACAGCGGGGATCCCTCACGCTTGTGCGACATGGAGAGCACCATAGGACAGCACCAATAACAAAACATGCAACTCAAACCAATCATGATCATCAATTAACCCATAGGACAAAACGGATCTACTCAAACATCATAGGATAGCCATGCATCATTGGGAAATAATATATAGCATTGAGCACCATGTTTAAGTAGAGATTACTGCAGGTAAAAGAGAGGTTACACCGCTGCATAGAGGGGGAGAGTTGGTGATGACGGCGGTGAAGTTGTTGGTGTGGATAGTTGTCGCGATGATGGCCCCGGCGGCGTTCCGGCGCCACCGGGAGAGAGGGGGAGGGAGCCCCCTTCTTCTTCTTCCTTGACCTTCCCCCTAGATGGGAGAAGGGTTTCCCCTCTGGTCCATGGCCTCCATGGCGGCGGAGGGGCGAGAGCCCCTCCGAGATTGGATCTCTCTCTCTGTGTTTCCTTCTGTTTCTGTGCTCCCTGATTCTGCCCTTTCACCGTTTCTTAAATTCCCGGAGATCCGTAATTCTGATTGGGCTGAAATTGTGACATGATTTTTATCTAGATATTGTCTTTCTTGCGGCGAAAGAAGGGCACCAACCGCCTTACGGAGTGGCCATGAGGGCCCAGGGCTCGCCCCTCACCCTCGTGGGCCCCTCGGGCATCGTCTCGCGTTGATTCCACTTACCAAAATTCACATATATTCCAAAAAAATCTCCGTAAGTTTTTATCCCGTTTGATATGGATTTTCTGCAAAACAAAAAACATGCAACAAGGAGGAACTGGCACTGGGCACCGGATCAATATGTTAGTCCCAAAAAATAGTATAAAAAGTTGCCGAAAGTATGTAAAAGTTCTAGAATATTGGCATGGAACAATCAAAAATTATAGATACGACAGAGACGTATCAGCATCCCCAAGCTTAATTCATGCTCGTCCTCGAGTAGGTAAATGATAAAAAAATTGATGTGGAATGCTACCTAGCATAATCTTGATCATGTAATCTAATCATGGCATGAATATTAAGACACGAGTGATTCAAAGCAATAGTCTATCATTTGACATTAAGACAATAATACTTCAAGCATACTAATAAAGCAATCATGTCTTTTCAAAATAACATGGCCAAAGAAAGTTATCCCTATAAAATCATATGGTCTGGCTATGCTCCATCTTCACCACACAAAATATTCAAATTATGCACAACCCCGATGACAAGCCAAGCAATTGTTTCATACTTTTGATGTTCTCAAACCTTTTCAACTTTCACGCAATACATGAGTGTGAGCCATGGACATCACTATATGAGGAATAGAATATGATGGTGGAGGTTGTGTGAAGACAAAAAAGGGAGGAAGTCTCACATCGACGCGGCTAATCAACGGGCGATGGGGTTTCCCATCAATTGATGTCAATGCGAGGAGTAGGGATTGATAACCCACAAGTATAGGGGATCGCAATAGTTTTCAAGGGTAGAGTATTCAACCCAAATTTATTGATTCGACACAAGGGGAGCCAAAGAATATTCTTAAGTATTAGCAGCTTACTTGTCAATTCAACCACACCTGGAAACTTAATATCTGCAGCAAAGTGTTTAGTAGCAAAGTAATATGATAGTAGTGGTGACGACAGCAAAAGGTAACGGTAGCACAAGTAATATTTTTGGGTTTATAGTGATTGTAACAGTAACAGCGCTAAAGTAAATAAGCGAGGAACAATATATGGAAAATCTCGCAGGCATTGGGTCGATGATGGAGAATTATGCTGGATGCGACCGATCATGTAACAGTCATAACCTAGGGTGACACAGAACTAGCTCCAGTTCATCAATGTAATGTACGCATGTATTCCGAATATAGTCATACGTGCTTATGGAAAAAAACTTGCATGACATCTTTTGTCCTACCCTCCCGTGGGAGCGGGATCCTATTGGAAACTAAGGGATATTAAGGCCTCCTTTTAATAGAGTACCGGACTAAAGCATTAACACATAGTGAATACATGAACTCCTCAAACTACGATCATCACCGGTAAGTATCCCGATTATTGTCACTTCGGGGTTAACGGATCATAACACATAATAGGTGACTATAGACTTGCAAGATAGGATCAAGAACTCTCACATATTGATGAAAACACAATAGGTTCAGATCTGAAATCATGGCACTCAGGCCCTAGCGACAAGTATTAAGCATAGCAAAGTCATAGCAACATCAATCTCAGAACATAGTGGATACTAGGGATCAAACCCTAACAAAACTAACTCGATTACATGATGAATCTCATCCAACCCATCACCGTCTAGCAAGGCTACGATGGAATTACTCATGCACGGCGGTGAGCATCATGAAATTGGTGATGGAGGAAGGTTGATGATGACAATGGCGACGGATTCCCCTCTCGAGAGCCCCGAACGGACTCCATATCAGCCCTCCTAAGAGAGTTTAGGGCTTAGCGGCGGCTCCGTATCATAAAACGCGATGAATCCTTCTCCCTGATTTTTTCTCCCTGAAAGTGAATATATGCAGTCAAGGTTGAGGTCTGTGGAGCATCAGGGGGCCCACGAGGCAGGGGCGCGTCCAGGGGGTAGGGCGCGCCCACACCCTCGTGGACAGGGTGTGGGCCCCTTGACATGGATCTTTCTTCCAGTATTTTTTATATATTCCAAAATAATTCTCCATTGATTTTCAGGTCATTCCGAGAACTTTTATTTCTGCACAAAAATAACACCATGGCAATTCTGCTAAAAACAGCGTCAGTCCGTGTTAGTTTCATTCAAATCATGCAACTTATAGTCCAAAACAAGGGCAAAAGTGTTTGGAAAAGTAGATACGACGGAGACGTATCATGCCATGCAACAGATGCACTAGAGCTATAAGTGTATGAAATCTCAAACTGAAACTAAGTGGGTGTGCATCCAACTTGCTTGCTCATGAAGACCTAGGGCATTTGAGGAAGCCCATCGTTGGAATATACAAGTCAAGTTCTATAATGAATATTCCCACTAGTATATGAAAGTGATAACTCAAGAGACTCTCCATATGAAGAACATGGTGCTACTTTGAAGCACAAGTGTGGTAAAAGGATAGTAACATTGTCCCTTCTATCTTTTTCTCTCATTTTGTTCTTTCTTTTTTTCTTTTTCTTTTTTTCTTTTTTTTGTAGGCTTCTTTGGCCTCTCTCTCTCTTTTGTTGGGGCTTCCTTGACCACTTTTATTTTGATATCCTCACATGGGATAATGTTCTAATAATGATGATCATCACACTTTTATTTACTTATAACACAATATTATAACTCGATACTAGAACAAAGATATGACTCTATATGAATGCCTCCGGCGGTGTACCAGGATGTGCAATGATCTAGTGTAGCACCGAAATCAAAAGAAAAGACAAGCCATGAAAACATCATGCTAGCTATCTTACGATCATGCAAAGAAATATGTCAATAAATGCTCAAGTCATGTATATGATGATGATGGAAGTTGCATGACAATATATCTCGGAATGGCTATGGAAATGCCATGTGAAAGGATCGAGAAGAGGTGTCTAGAACGGGGGTGATTAGACACTAGGTTCTAAAAGTTGCATTTTTTAATTTTCTTAAGGTTGAAGTGGATTTTTGGCACAAGTTTAACAAACACAATACATATCAAGCAAGCATGCAAAGAGTGTATGAGCAGCGGAAAGTAAAGCATGCAACTTGCAAGAATGTAAAGAGAAGGGTTTGGAAGATTCCAACGCAATTGGATACACGGATGTTTTTGTCATAGTTCCGATAGGTGGTGCTATCGTACATCCACGTTGATGAGACTTCAACCCACGAAGGGTAACGGTTGCGCGAGTCCACGGAGGGCTCCACCCACGAAGGGTCCACGAAGAAGCAACCTTGTCTATCCCACCATGGCCATCGCCCACGAAGGACTTGCCTCACTAGCGGTAGATCTTCACGAAGTAGGTGATCTCCTTGCCCTTACAAACTCCTTGGTTCAACTCCACAATCTTGTCGGAGGCTCCCAAGTGACACCTAGCCAATCTAGGAGACACCACCCTCCAAGAATTAACAAATGGTGTGTTGATGATGAACTCCTTGCTCTTGTGCTTCAAATGATAGTCTCCCCAACACTCAACTCTCTCTCACAGGATTTGGATTTGGTAGAAAGAAGATTTTAGTGGAAAGAAACTTGGGGAAGGCTAGAGATCAAGATTCATATGGTAGGAATGGAATATCTTGGTCTCAACACAAGTGTAGGTGGTTCTCTCAGAAAATATAGGTTGGAAGTGTAGGTTTGTTCTGATGGCTCTCTCTACAAATGAAGAGGAGGTGGAGGGGTATTTATAGCCTCCACACAAAATCTAACCGTTACACATAACTTCCCAAACTCGGTGGGACCGAATGGTTAAACTCGGTCTGACCGATTTAGCAAAGCTAGTGACTGTTAGGGTTTTCGATGGGACCGACATGCAACTCAGTAGGACCGATATGATTAGGGTTAGGGCATAACGTAATCTCGGTGAGACCGATTACACAAACTCGGTGAGACCGATTTTGTTAATAAGCTAACCAGAGAGTTGGTCAGGTAAACTCGGTGGGACCGATCACTCATTTCGGTGAGACCGAAATGTTACAAAAGGGAACCAGAGAGTTTACATTGCAGTTTCGGTGGGACCGATCGCAAGTTTCGGTGAGACCGAAAGTTTTGCAATAGGCAACAGAGAGTTTGCAATCCCATCTTGGTGAGACCAAGATCCCTATCGGTGAGACCGATTTGCCTAGGGTTTGTGGCAGTGGCTATGACATTTGAAACTCAGTGGCACCGGATAGAAAGAATCGGTGGGGCCGAGTTTGACTTTTGGTTTAGGTCATATGTGGATGTGAGAAAGTAGTTGAGGGTTTTGGAGCATATCACTAAGCATTTTGAGCAAGAACCTCATTAAGCAACACCTCATCCCTCCTTGATAGTATTGGCTTTTCCTATAGACTCAATGTGATCTTGGATCACTAAAATGGAAAATGTAGAGTCTTAAGCTTTGAGCTTGAGCCAATCCTTTGCCCTTAGCATCTTGAAGGGGTTTCACATCCTCTAGTCCATGCCACTTCACTGTTGAACTTATCTGAAACATAATAGATAAAAATGTTAGTCCAACAAGAGATATGTTGACATTAATTACCAAAACCACCTAGGGAGCATTTGTGCTTTCAATCTCCCCCTTTTTGGTAATTGATGATAATGTACATCAAAGCTTTAGATCAAGATATTAAGAGTAGTAAGTAAATCTTTGGAAAGACATGTAACTTGCATAGGCTCCCCCTACATGTATGAAATCATGTGATTATGGAATATAGGAGCATGTGAATGCATAAACATGACAGAGTAAGCAATGTGTTACATGTATCTTGGCTATATGCATCAGAGCAAATGATGAAAATATGAGAAATGTACCTTCATGCTCATGAGTCCTTCTTGCAAACAGTATGTACATCAGCAAGAAATTCTCATTCACATGAATGTGATGCATATACTTACCTTGTGGTCTTGAGTTGGCTTAGGATGGGATGAACCTACGTAAAGAAAGTTAGGTAACACAGATACACCTACTGGCCAGAGCAACCAAGAGAAACCACAAGAGTACCAAGAATGGGATGACATGTAGAGTGAGTACTAAGTACCACATTGGATAAAGACATGTCCCCAAAGGTAAAGATGTGCAATAAATTCAAGGATTTCCTTCCCTTAGATGTCTTGCTCCCCCTCAATCTAACATGGGATATTGGGAGAAGATACGGAACAGAAAATCAGAGCAAAAACAGAGCTCGAAGGAAATAAAAAAAACTAATGCAAACGAGCAAATATGAACATGTCTTTCCCCTCTTGAAGACATGTGACTTCTCTCCTCTTGAACACCAAGCATCTGGGGTCCTTGATGATTACCCTTTCTTCCCTTAAGTATTCTCTCCCCCTATAGATATGATTAAGCTTTGATGTGATCTCTCTCTTCCCCTTTGACATCAATTTCCAAGAAGGGTTCTTCTGGATTTTTGTCCTGATGGGTTTGGTCCTTGAGTCACAGAACAAAGCAGCAAGTTGAATGGGATGCTGGTCGAGGACAAGATTCATTGAGTGGAGCTGGATCAAAAAGAATTCAGAAACAAGGATGTTTTTCCTGTAGTGAAATCGGTAGCACCGAGTTTGGTGTTTCAGTGGCACCGAAAGGGTATAGTTGGACCGAAGTAAACAGCTCGGTGTGACCGAGTTCATCATAGAGAAAACACTTGTCACCTCAGCTCACTAGACAAGTAAGATCTCACAAGGATTTGGAAGGAATGTAATGTAGAAAATGCAGAACAGAAAATGAAAGAGAAGAGACTAAAAGGAATCTAGATGAAGAGGGAAACAAATATGCATGAGACAAATTCAAGAGCACAGAAAAGAACACAAGAGAACTTCATCTAGAATTGGGCGGTGACAAAGTCACCTATGTTAGAGTATATTGACTTAGGAGTCAAGTGAGATCACTTGATATTTGGTCATACTCATCGTTTAAGCTCAAAATGGGGTTACCATTTTTCGTCAAAGCATCTTGATGTATTCACATCTTGTTGAGTTGCTTTATCCCATGACTTGGAGTAAAGCTTCTCTAAGATGGAATAACATACCTTGGGTGGTGGTGTTGATCATGATCATGTAGTTGAACTTATGTGGGTTGCTCAAGGTTGATGTAGCTCATCAAGAGTTGGGAGCATCACTTGAAGTTTGAGTTCATCTACCTACATGGGTTAGTTTTTGCAAGGAAGAGCACTTGTGTATCCAAAATGACAATCATGATAGAATTTGTCAAAGGATATGTTTGAATGGTTGCGTGCTTCCTTGTCTTCATCCACCATTGTGTAGCGACTTGGTGATATAGAAATTGCTTAAGATGTGAGTGGGTTTCAATCTCATAGATTTCGATTCATCCAAGTACCTACACTGGTTAGATAGCATGCAAGGTGCAAATATATCCAGGGTATAAGATAGTCAACATAAGAGAAATACCAAGGATTAGTCATAGGCTCATACCTTGCATGTATTAAATGGAGTTCCTACTCCAAGGTTGAAGCATCAATGATGTTCAATTCACCTCTTAACCTGCAAAACACTTTGTCATCAAGTGGTTTGGTAAATATATCTGCCAATTGCTTATCGGTGCGAACATGCTTAAGATTAATGTCCCCTTTGGCAACATGATCTCGAATGAAATGATGACGAACTTCAATATGCTTAGTTCGAGAATATTGCACAGGATTGTGAGCAACCTTAATAGCAATTTCATTGTCACAAAGCAATGGAACATGTTTCACATTGATCCCATAATCTTTAAGAGTTTGGGTCATCCAAAGTAATTGAGCACAACATGATCCAGCGGCAATGTATTCCGCTTCGGCGGTGGATAAGATACTGAGTTTTGTTTCTTGGAGGACCAAGAGACAAGAGATCTACCAAGAAATTGACAAGTACCCGAAGTTGACTTTCTATCAACCTTGTCACCGGCATAGTCCGAATCGCAGTAGCCAACAAGATCAAAGGAAGCCCTCTTTGGATACCAAATGCCAAAGTTTGGTGTATGGATTAAGTATCTCACTATCCTTTTCACGGCCTTAAGATGACATTCTTTGGGAGCAGCTTGATATCGTGCACACATGCACACACTTAGCATAATATCGGGATGTGAAGCACATAGATATAACAATGAACCAATCATAGAGCGATAAACCTTTTGATCAACCGGTTCACCATCTTTGGTTAAATCAAGATGTCCACTAGTAGACATGGGTGTAGTCATACCTTTGCATTCTTGCATATTGAACTTCTTGAATAAGTCCTTGGTGTACTTTGTTTGAGATACAAAGGTGCCTTCCTTAGTTTGCTTGATTTGCAAACCGAGAAAGAATCTGAGTTCACTCATCATCGACATCTCAAACTTCTCTGACATTAGCTTTCCAAACTTTTCACTAAAATGAGGGTTAGTTGATCCAAATATAATATCATCGACATAAATTTGGCATACAAATAGTTCTCCGTTAACCCTTTTAGTAAAAAGAGTAGAATCTATTTTTCCAATTTCAAAGCCTTTTTCAATAAGAAACTTGGTCAAGCATTTATACCATGCTCTAGGAGCTTGTTTAAGACCATAAAGAGCTTTGTGAAGTTTGTAAACATGATTAGGTTTCTTAGGATTGACAAATCTGAGAGGTTGCTTAACATAGACTTCCTCCTCAATTTCACCATTTAGAAAAGCAATTTTAATGTCCATTTGGTACAAGGTGATATCATGATGATTAGCATAGGCAAGTAAGATGTGAATGGACTCAAGTCTAGCAACGGGGGCATAAGTCTCACCATAGTCCATACCTTCAACTTGAGTGTAGCCTTGGGCGACTAGGCGTGCTTTGTTGCGGACAACTTGACCATCTTCATCTTGCTTGTTGCGAAACACCCATTTGGTACCAATGATGTTGTGGTTGTTGTCGGGATTTTCAACCAATGTCCACACTTGATTTCTCTCAAAGTTGTGTAGCTCTTCATGCATAGCGTTTATCCAATCTGGATCTTCCAATGCTTCTTCAACCTTCATAGGTTCAATGCGAGAGATGAATAAGTAATGTTCACAAAAGTTAGCTAAGCGAGTTTTTGAGCGAGTGATTCTCTCGGTTTGGATATCATTGTAGATTTGCTCCATGGGATGATCTTTAGCAATTCTTGCTCGAACTCGTGAAAGATTTTGCTTGGATCTTGGTTGAACATCTTATTCATCTTTTCCATCTTCTTGGCCTTCTTCATTGTTGACATTGTCATTCTCTTGTTGTGGTGGAGAAGGAGGTTTTTGGCGTTCCTCTTGATGCACTTCCTTGTTTTCTTCATCTTGATGTGTCCCACTTGTGGATGCTTCCGTATCAACTCTTGGTTCACCTTGTCGTGATGTAGAAGCTTCCACTTGGGCGGACGAGGTACTCTCCTTCACCTCCGTTGGAAGAATCTTGCCAATAGACAAGTCTTGGATTGCTTCCGAAGGATCTTTGTCTCCTACATCAATTGGTAATTGCTCTACTTGCGAGCCGTTAGATTCATCAAACTTCACATCTACCGTCTCTTCAACCTTTCGGGTGAAATTATTGTAGACACGGTATGTGTGAGAGTTTGAGCCATAACCAAGTAGAAAACCTTCATGAGACTTAGGAGCAAATTTTGAACGATGATGCTTATCAAGAATGTAGCACTTTGAGCTGAATACTCGAAAGTATCCAACTTGTGGTTTGTTACCGGTGAGGAGCTCATATGCCGTCTTGCCAAGTAGCTTGTGAAGATACAAGCGATTTGTTGCATGACAAGCTGTCTCAACCGCTTCCGCCCAAAAGTGTTTTGGCGTCTTGTACTCATCAAGCATCGTTCTTGACATCTCAATAAGAGTCCGTTTCTTCCTCTCAATGACTCCATTTTGTTGAGGTGTGTACGTAGCCGAGAACTCATGTGAAATCCCTTCTTCTTCTTCAAGAAAGGTATCCACATTTGCATTCTTGAACTCCTTCCATTGTCGCTTCGAACCTTCTTGATCTTCACGTCAAATTGATTTTGGGCCTTCCTAGCAAAGTTTTTGAAGATCTTTTGGACCTGCGATTTGTCATCAAGAAAGAACACCCACATAAATCTTGAAAAATCATCAACTATGACTAGTCCAAATGAGTTACCACCGAGACTCTTGTAGGCATTTGGACCAAAGAGATCCATGTGAAGTAGCTCGAGTGGTCTTCTCGTGGTCATGATGTTCTTTGCGTGATGACTTCCTCCAACTTGTTTCCCTGCCTAACAAGCACTACAAAGTCTATCCTTGTCATATATAACATCTTTTACTCCAAGGATATGATCATCTTTAATAAGCTTGTCAAGGTTTCGCATACCAACATGACCTAATCGTCTATGCCATAACCAACCTTTAGAAGATTTAGCAATTAAGAAAGTTCTAGGTTGAGCCTTTTTAGTGAAATGAACAATGTAAAGATCACCTCTACGTATTCCGGTAAAGACCATTTTACGATTGTCTCTATGAAACACTTGGCAATCTACTTCGGTGAATAGGATATTGAAACCGAAATCAGCAAGTCTAGATACTGAAAGTAAGTTGTACCCAAGAGATTCAACGAGCATGACATTTTGTATGGAGCTGTCATGTGAGATGGCCACCTTACCTAGGCCAACTACCTTACCCTTTGAGTTATCACCAAAGGTGACATATTTTTGAGGGCCATCGTTTTCAGCAAGCTCACGGAACATATCTTTATCTCCGGTCATATGATCAGTACATCCACTATCAAGAACCCATTCCTTTCCTCCAGCCATGTAGCCGCGAAGATTTGCCATAAGACCAAAGTGTCTCATCGCATCATCAAGGTCATAGTCACTATCATCATCATCCTCATCAGAGTATCCATGTTCACATCATCTTGTGATTGATCAATTCCTAGAGAGGGTAATTCATTAGATAAATGATCATTTCTATAGTTATCTTTATGAATTCTAATAGCTCTGGAAATGATATTGCTAATGATTCCAACATCTCCTTTGGCACTCGTAAGGTTAGTAAGCTCAAATAAGCAGTGACCAAATTTGGGATCATTGGAACTCATCTTAATCAAGGCAATAGACTTATGGAGAATTTCATCTAGATCTTTCAAGGAATAATTTGGAAAGAGTTCCTCAAGAAATTTCCATATGGTGTAGGCACACTTAAGAGTAGGCAAACATCCAATCAAGTTTCTAGGCAAGCCTCTAGTGATAAGATTAACAGTTCTAAGATTGCGAATCATGTCAATTGACTCATCAAGGGTAGGATGCAAAGGATCAACATGAGGTGCACAAGGGCTAGTAATGTACTTGTTCAAATGATATTCATTGAAAATCTCAAGCATTTCATTTTTCCACTCATGAAAATATTCTCCATCAAGAATAGGCACTCTATGTCTAAGACTCCCCAAAGTAGACTCATCCATATTCCTCCAATGGTTTTTAGACCAAATGAATGGAAACCAAAGCTCTGATACCAATTGAAAGGATCGAGAAGAGGTGTCTAGAAGGGGGGTGATTAGACACTAGGTGCTAAAAGTTGCAGTTTTTAATTTTCTTCAGGTTGAAGTGGATTTTTGGCACAAGTTTAACAAACACAATATATATCTAGCAAGCATGCAAAGAGTGTATGAGCAGCGGAAAGTAAAGCATGCAACTTGCAAGAATGTAAAGAGAAGGGTTTGGAAGATTCAAACGCAATTGGAGACACGGATGTTTTTGTCGTGGTTCAGATAGGTGGTGCTATCATACATCCACGTTGATGGAGACTTCAACCCACGAAGGGTAACGGTTGCGCGAGTCCACGGAGGGCTCCACCCATGAAGGGTCCACGAAGAAGCAACCTTGTCTATCCCACCATGGCCATCGCCCACGAAGGACTTGCCTCACTAGCGGTAGATCTTCACGAAGTAGGCGATCTCCTTGCCCTTACAAACTCCTTGGTTCAACTCCACAATCTTGTCGGAGGCTCCCAAGTGACACCTAGCCAATCTAGGAGACACCACTCTCCAAGAAGTAACAAATGGTGTGTTGATGATGAACTCCTTGCTCTTGTGCTTCAAATGATAGTCTCCCCAACACTCAACTCTCTCACACAGGATTTGGATTTGGTAGAAAGAAGATTTGAGTGGAAAGCAACTTGGGGAAGGCTAGAGATCAAGATTCATATGGTAGGAATGGAATATCTTGGTCTCAACACAAGTGTAGGTGGTTCTCTCTCAGAAAATATAGGTTGGAAGTGTAGGTTTGTTCTGATGGCTCTCTCTACAAATGAAGAGGAGGTGGAGGGGCATTTATAGCTTCCACACAAAATCTAACCATTACACATAACTTCCCAAACTCGGTGGGGCCGAATGGTTAAACTCGGTCTCCCGATTTAGCAAAGCTAGTGACCGTTAGGGTTTTCGGTGGGACCGACATGCAACTTGGTAGGACCGATATGATTAGGGTTAGGGCATAACGTAATCTCGGTGAGACCAATTACACAAACTCGGTGAGACCGATTTTGGTAATAAGCTAACCAGAGAGTTGGTCAGGTAAACTCGGTGAGACTGATCGCTCATTTCGGTGAGACCGAAATGTTACAAAAGGGAACCAGAGAGTTTACATTGCAGTTTCGGTGGGACTGATCGCAAGTTTCAGTGAGAACGAAAGTTTTGCAATAGGCAACAGAGAGTTTGCAATCCCATCTCGGTGAGACCAAGATCCCTATTGGTGAGACTGATTTGCCTAGGGTTTGTGGCAGTGGCTATGACATTTGAAACTCGGTGGCATCGGATAGAAAGAATCGGTGGGGCCGAGTTTGACTTTTGGTTTAGGTCATATGTGGATGTGAGAAAGTAGTTGAGGGTTTTGGATCATATCACTAAGCATTTTGAGAAAGAACCTCATTAAGCAACACCTCATCCCTCCTTGATAGTATTGGCTTTTCCTATAGACTCAATGTGATCTTGGATCACTAAAATGGAAAATGTAGAGTCTTAAGCTTTGAGCTTGAGCCAATCCTTTGTCCTTAGCATCTTGAAGGGGTTTCACATCCTCTAGTCCATTCCACTTCACTGTTGAACTTATCTGAAACATACTAGATAAAAATGTTAGTCCAACAAGAGATATGTTGACATTAATTACCAAAACCACCTAGGGAGCATTTGTGCTTTCACCATGATAGGTAGGTATGGTGGTTGTTTTTAGGAAGATATAAGGAGGCTTATGTGTGATAGAGTGTATCATATCACGGGGTTTGGATGCACCGCCGAAGTTTGCACCAACTCCTGAGGTGAGAAAGGGCAATGCACGGTACCGAAGAGGCTAGCAATGATGGAAGGGTGAGAGTGCATATAATCCATGGACTCAACATTAGTCATAAAGAACTCACATACTTATTGCAAAAGTCTAGAAGCTATCGAAACAAAGTATTAGACGCATTCCCTAGGGGATAGATTGGTAGGAGAAGACCATCGCTCGTCCCCGACCGCCACTCATAAGGAAGACAATCAATAAATAAATCATGCTTCGACTCTGTTACATAACGGTTCACCATACGTGCATGCTATGGGAATCACAAACTTCAACACAAGTATTTCAACAATCCACAACTACCCACTAGCATGACTCTAATATCACCATCTTTATATCACAAAACTATTGCAAGGAATCAAACATATCATATGCAGTGATCTACAAGTTTTATGTAGGATTTAATGACTAACCATGTGAATGACCAATTCCTGTCATCTCTCTAAATAGGTATAAGTGAAGCAAGAGAGTTTAATTCTTTCTAAAAAAATATATGCCCACGCTCTAACAAATATAAGTGAAGCAAAAGAGCATTCTACAAATGGCAGTTTTCTATGTGTAAGAAAACAGGCAATCCAAACTTCAAATGATATAAGCGAAGCACATGAAGCATTCTATAAAGCCACACTCAAAAGATATAAGTGAAGTGTAAAGAGCATTCTATAAATCAACCATGGAATATCTCATACTAGCATGGTGCATCAAAGAAAATAGAAAACTAAATGCAAAAGACGCTCCACGATTTGCACATATCGCATGGACAAAACGAAACCGAAAACATACCGATATTGTTGAAGCAAGATGGGATGCCTTCCGGGGCATCCCCAAGCTTAGACTCTTGAGTCTCCTTGAATATTCAATTGGGTTGCCTTGGAAATCCCCAAGATTGAGCTATTGCCTCTCCTCCTTCTCCTCATATCGAAACCTCCTCGATCTTTGATCACTTCATCCACACAAAACTCAATAGAAAGTTCGGTAAGATCTGTTAGTATAATAAAGCAAATCACTACTCTAAGTACTATTTCAAACCAATTCATATTTTGTTTTTGCATTGTAGCTACTGTAATATAAATTTTTCATAGCTTAATCCACTAATAGAATCGATAGTTTCATCAAAACAAGCAAAACAATGCATCAAAAACAGAATCTGTCTTAAACAGGACAGTCTGTAGTAATCTGAACATTCACCATACTTCTGGTACTCCAAAAATTCTGAAAAAATAGGAAAAATAAAAAATTGTATATAAATATATTGCAAAATGTTTCAGAACCGTTTGACGTTCCAGTAAAAAATGTAAAATCGCGCACTACAGCCAAAGTTTCTATTTTGCACCGCATAAACCAACAAGCAATGTAGACATCCTAAAGGAAAATCTTGGCACATTATTTTTATAATACAATGGAATTGTACAAGGGGATAATTATATTTGTTGAAAATTTTCTGCAATCAAGATTCGCAAAGTGTGCGTGAGCATGAACAAAGTTCAAGGAGCTCCCTCACTTCAACAATGCTTGTCTCTCTCACTTTCACTTTCCTTTTTGAAAAGTTTTGGGTTCCCCTATTTATTATTTTTTGTTTTTAAACTCTATAAAAGCACTCAAAAGAAATGAATGACTCTCTAAAACTTCCGGGTTGTCTCCCTGGTAGCACTTTCTTTAAAGCCATTAAGCGAGGCATAAGGTGCTCAAGTAATGAATCCACCCGGATCCCAAGGTATATCAAAGCCAATTTGAATTAGGAATGATTTGGCATTTAGTAGTGAGCACAAAACAACATATATCAAGCAATGATGAAGTCTAACTCTCTTCCTATGCATCGGCATGTCATACAAGAACAATTCATGCACATCATGTAAAGGCCAATGCATAGCATAAGAAGTTTCTTGCAATTTTATCATGTTGGAAACATAGAGAGGCGGAGATGTAGTTCCTCTCTCATAATAATTGCAAGTAGGAGCAACAAGCACATGCATATTATATTCATCAAAATTATCATGTGCAACGGTAAAAGGCCATCCATCAATATAATTCTTAATGAGTGCAAACTTCTCCGATATAGTGTAGTTTGGAGAATTCAAAAAGATAATAGGACTATCATGTGTGGGTGCAATAGCAACAATCTCATGTTTAACATAAGGAACAATAGCAAGTTCATCTCCATAAGAATAATTCATATTGGCATCTTGGACACAAGAATAGCAAGCATCAAGTTCATCAAAAAGGGATATTTCAAACGAATCAATGAGATCATAGCAATTATCATGGCATTCATCCTTTGGTAAGAACGAAGGGACATTAAATAATGTATGATTTGGAGAGTTACTCTCATTAGAAGGTGGGAACGGGTAGCTAATCTGATCTTCCTCCTTTTGTTCTTCGCTCTCCTCGTCATCTTTTTCATCCAATGAGCTCACAGTTTCATCAATTTCTTCGTCCATAGACTCCTGCAAAATATTAGTCTCTTCTCGGACAGCGGAGACTTTCTCAATAAATTCATCAATATCATAATTGTATTTATAATTCTCATAGCAATATTTAAGGATATCTAATTTTTTAGGTCTATAAACTGAATCATCAAAATCTTCAAACTCTTTAAACAAAGATTCAATTTCATATAAGCACCCTTAAAAGCAACAAATTCTTCTATTCGTTCCACATCATAGTAATCCTATATACCATTAGCATAAGAAGCTAAGGTTTCATTATCATTAAATTTGCATGAAAAGGGAAGGTGTGGAGCCTTCATCCTAGAGCAACAAGTATAATCATATCTCAAGCATAGTTGCCGAGCATACCAATGCAACATATATATTTGATCCCATAATAGTTTTGCTTTTTGAGTCAAGCGATAATCCCTAAAGTATTCACGTTGATCCAACGTGTCTCCCATTATATAATTGAATGGGGTTTTCTCAGGATTATTAAAGTAGTGCATAATATCTTTCACATAATGAGCATCGAGGGTTTTAGGAGGTTCCCCATCTCCATGAATAGCAAGTAAACCAAAAAAATTTGTATTTCATGTTCCATATCCATAACTAAAGATAGAGAACAACTTAGAACAGCAAATAAAATCCACTTAGTGATAAATCAAACAAGCACACACGTGAATATTCACCCCACGCTATTGCTCCCCGGCAATGGCGCCAGAAAAAGGTCTTGATAACCCACAAGTATAGGGGATCAATTGTAGCCTCTTTCGATAAGTAAGAGTGTCGAACCCAACAAGGAGCTAAAGGTAGAACAAATATTCCATGAACTTCCATCAACCACCGATACAACTCTATGCACGCTTTACGTTCGCTTTACCTAGAACAAGTATGAAACTAGAAGTACTTTATAGGTGTGATAGGATAGGTTTGCAAGATAATAAAGAGCATGTAACAAAAGCTAGGGGCTGTTTAGATAAAGACACAACTAAGTTAGTATTAGTAGAGAGCTTTTTGTCACGAGAAAGTTATTTGTCCCTAGGCAATTGATAACTAGACCGGTAATCATTATTGCAATTTTATTTGAGGGAGAGGCATAAGTGATGTAGGGTGGAACCCTAGATGGCCGATTTTTCATGAAAGGAGCGGATCCCACGAAGAACACGAATAACATGAGGGGAAATACAAGGGGAAACACGAGGGGGAAACACGAGAGAATCACTCAAACCAACAAGATCGATCACACATGTGCTAGATCCTCGAAAATACAAAGAGATATACGATCAAATCCAACAAGGGATGATACAAAGGGTAGCCGGTTCTTCTCCGTGAGGAGGTTGAATCCACAAGGGGATCTTCCCGTAAATGGGTTTTGAATCCAAGGTGGATCTTCTCCGAAGAGGGGTCGCGGTCTCTCTCAAGGAGTAAATCCAATATGGATGAGCGAAGCTCTATCTCACAAATGAGCTAACACAACGCTAACCCTAACTAGAAGGATGTGGGGGAGTATATATAGTCTAAGCCACGAAGGGGTAAGTGGGAAAGAGGGATACATGGGCCCTTGACCTGTTCACTGTGCGCAGACAGGCGCCGGATGTCCGGGCTAGGGGGCGCATGTCTGGGGCTTCGGGACAGGCCGGATGTCCGGGCTGGCCAGGGTCTTCCAGATGCATTCGGTGATGGAGGGGCGGATTTCCGGGCGAAGGGGGCCGGATGTCCGGGGTTTCGGGAGGAGCCAGATGTCTCGGGTGATGGCCGGATATCCGGGCTGCGCTGGGCCTTTGTGGTGCTCTCTGGATGGTCGGTGCTGGGTTTCCGGGGGTCAGGCCGGATGTACGGGCTAGGGTCGGATGTCCGGCCGCCGTAGTATCTGGCCCTTCTTCCTTCTCCTTCCTTCACTTGCATGCACGCTTGGCCTTGGTCCTTGGGCTCTCCATGGTCTCCTCGGGTGTACCTGAGTATGCACAAGGTCCGCGCTTGAAGTAGCATCCATGTCTTACATGCGGAAAAGGAAGATTCGGAAAGGAGCGAGTTCACCTTAGGTCCAAAGGCGCTTGAGTGTACATGGCGAGTTCACCTTAGGTCCAAAGGAGCGAGTTCACCTTAGATGGAAATGTCACCCTCGCTTGTAGGTGGTCTCCTCGTTGGTGAAGATGTCGATGTAGGCGAACTCATGGGAAGTAGGCTAAGATGTCGTACATCCGAAGGAAAAGATGCCTCAAGAACACATGGCGAAGATGCCGAAGTGGTTGGTGTAGCCGTAGCTCCGTCTTGGTGGTGCTTGTCTCGCGGTCTTCTCTTATGCTCGTGAAGGTTGGCCTTGGAGTGAAGTAGGGCTTGTTGGGACTTGTGCATTTGCGCTTGGCGAGCATCTTCATGATGATGGTGTCATTGTCGTGCTTGATCTCGATGGCGTCCGTCGTTGTCGTGCACATGATGCTTGGAGGTGACTTGCCCTTCATGACGATGTGAATCACAAATATGATGGTGGTCGCCATGGAGATGTGGACGTGGACGACTTGCGCTTGCATCATTTTTGTGCTCCAAAGACTTGTGACTTGAACGCCGCCTTGAGGATGATGAAGGGGAAGAACGGTTGATCAACAAGGTCTGAATCTCCTCCATCCTTGCATCTTGCTCCTCCTTTTGTGCGGAAAGCTTGTTGTCGATGTAGTCCCTTTTCCTTGCTTCAGAGTGACTAATGTCGATGGAGAGGTTCTCGATGCACTCTCGTAATCTTGATTGTGCGGCTTGCATTTGTTGTTGTAGATCAAAGATTGACGCTTTGGTGATGTAGTTGTTCACGCCGTCGTTGTTGTGGAAGACCGGAGATGAAATGCCCTGCCTATCCATCACAAAACTCGAGCAAATATGAGTGGAGAAAGGAGAAGAACTATACGAAATGTACCTTGACCGATGTTGAAGATGGATCAATGATCACTCAATGATGTAACAAGGAAATAGCACAATTGGTACCAATTCTTGTCGGTTTCTCACACCTACACAAATAAGGCTTATGGTGGAGCTCGGTGAGGATAGTGGCACAAAAATTTGATGCAAAATGTTAGCAAGAGTCAATAATGTTGAAAGATATTCACAAATTCGCAAGTGAAACAAGTAGACCAATAGCAATATGTGGCACACGAAAACACACACACACATGGATAGATAAATGGGGTCGTGCAACCAAGGAATGAGCTCAAAATGTGGAATCCACGGAAAATGCTCTTGTTGCACAACTCTAGAGAGACGCTAGCATGATTTCTCAATAGGCGGATACGACACTTGTGCACAACCTATAGGAGACAAAAATGCAACGACTTCTATCCCAAGTATGCTATGTATATGATGTTCCGGTGGTATGATCCAAGATGATCGGATATGACAATCTTATGCAATGTGGTATGATGCTATGGCACTTTCTTACAAGCTCTTTGTTCACTCTTTTTCTTTGCTTAAAAGCTTTTTCTTTTTTTATAAGGCCACAATGCGAAATGCACAAACCAATGTAGCAATTGGGTATATACGGGAACAATCTTGAGGCACACGAGATTATATGATACCAATATGATATGGTATGTATGCAAAGGATGGTGTAGATCACTAATGTGCACAAGTAACGTTGTCGACAATACTCAAAGGTTGGTCTCGATAGGCAAGTGACGCAAAATGGGCTAGGGGTTATCAATGCAAGGGCAAGGTAATATACAATGGAGGGATGCCATGATACCAAGATGATATGGAGGTTACCATCCGTGGCAATGATGAGTGGCGGTGATCTTGATGGAGATACCAAGATGATGGTGACTCGTCCCTAAGTAGCCGAAACACCTTAGGAAACAGAAAAACTGCGAACTCAAAATCTCAAATGTCAAATGGTGGTATCGGGATGTGGTGGTGGTTTTATGGAAGCTCAATGGAATTGCGGAATGACAATGATGGGATTTGAGACGCACTGCAGAAGTGGAGGGTAAGGTTGGCTATACACGGTGCCGGAGTTGGAAGGACGGTCCCTAAGTAGCCGAAACACCTTAGGAGACACAACTCGCAACACTAACAAAATTGGGTTAAGTCGGGGTGGCGGGAGTGTAAGGTGGGCAAAACTATGCGGAAGTTATGGTGGTGGTGGTGGTTGATGAAGAAGCAACCATCCCTAAGTAGCCTAGACACCTTAGGAGACTCGAATCACTCCCCAAGCAACCACTAATGCTACGGGGAACAAAATTGGTTAGGTTGCGAAAGTCGGTGGTGGTGTAGCGGATGATGTGGTGGAAGCCCTAGGCAAAGATGCCAAAGTTCCAAAAAAATTGATGGAGTCAAATGGTGATGGTAGTATTTTTGTGGGAAGGGGTATGTCAAGAGCTTTTCAATGAGATAAAGAACGTCAAAAACGGACTCCGGATGAATTAGTTATGGACAAAATGGTGAAATGAGAAAGGCTGAAATGCCAGGGGCCGGACATCCGGGCTTGGGGCGGATATCCGGGGGCTGATGTCCAAAACCATTTGGAATTTGTGCTCCAGGAGCCGGATGTCCGGCTTGGGGCCCGGATGTCCGGCCCGACGATTCCAGATCTTGTTTGGGGTGGAAATTTTCGAATTGGGGCGGAAATTGATGATTCCAAGGGCAAAATTTGATGGATTTCATGGATGGAAAGTGGGGGAAATTGGGGATATGCTAGATCCACTCGAAACCAAGCAAATCCATGGATCAAAATCAACAAAACTTCGTCAAACCAACAAATCACAAAAAAAATTAGGGCTATTTTTGGTGGGGATTTTTGAAATTGGGGAAGAACACAACAAAATCAAGCTAGAAAACAAAGAGGGGAGGCTCTGAAATCGTGATCAACGTGGCTCATGATACCAAGATGATATCATGAGACAAGCTGGCTCTGATCCAATATGATGTAGGGTGGAACCCTAAATGGTCGATCTTTCACGAAAGGAGCGGATCCCGCGAAGAACACGAGGGGAAACACAAGGGGAAACACGAGAGAATCACTCAAACCAACAAGATCGATCACACATGTGCTAGATCCTCGAAACACAAAGAGATACACGATCCAAATCCAACAAGGGACGATACAAATGGTAGCCGGTTCTTCTCCGTGAGGAGGTCTTGAATCCACAAGGGGATCTTCCCGTAAAGGGGTCTTGAATCCAAGGTGGATCTTCTCCGAAGAGGGGCCGTGGTCTCTCTCAAGGATTAGATCCGATATGGATGAGCGAAGCTCTATCTCACAAATGAGCTAACACAACGCTAACCCTAACTAGAAGGAGGTGGGGGAGTATATATAGTCTAAGCCACGAAGGGGTAAGTGGGAAAGAGCGATACATGGGCCCTTGGCCCGTTCACTGTGCGCAGACAGGCGCCAGATGTCCGGGCTGGGGGCCGGATCTCCGGGCTGGCCTGGGTCTTCTAGATGCATTCGGTGATGGAGGGGCCAGAATTCCGGGCGAAGGGGGCCGGATGTCCTTGTCTTCGGGAGGAGTCGGATGTCCAGGGTGATGGCCGGATGTCCGGGCTGCGCTGGGCCTTTGTGGTGCTCTCTGGATGGCCGATGCCGGATTTCCGGGGGTCGGGCCAGATGTCCGGGTTGGGCCGGATGTCCGGTCATTGTAGTAGCTGGCCCATCTTCCTTCTCCTTCCTTCACTTCTGTGCACGCTTGGCCTTGGTCCTTGGTCTCTCCATGGTCTCCTCGGGTGTACCTGAGTATGCACAAGGTCCACGCTTGAAGTAGCATCCATGTCTTACATGCAAAAAAGGAAGATTCGGAAAGGAGCGAGTTCACCTTAGGTCCAAAGGCGTATGCTTGAGTGTACATGGGGATGATCGTGGGATGCTCTGCATCAATAAGCTAACATACTTTCTATTCTTGGATCATATTCACTTATGATTGGAACTGTAGCAAGCATCCGCAACTACTAAAGATCATTAAGGGAAAACCCAACTATAGCATTATAAGGCATCAAGTCCTCTTTACTCCCATACGCAAACAACCTACTTACTCGGGTATGTGCTTCTGTCACTCACGCCACCCACCATAAGCAAATCATGAACATATTGCAAACCCTACAGCGGGGATCCCTCACGCTTGTGTGACATGGAGAGCACCATAGGACAGCACCAATAATAAAACATGCAACTCAAACCAATCACGATCATCAATTAACCCATAGGACAAAACGGATCTACTCAAACATCATAGGATAGCTATACATCATTGGGAAATAATATATAGTGTTGAGCACCATGTTTAAGTAGAGATTCCAGCGGGTAAAAGAGGGGTTACATCGTTGCATAGAGGGGGGAAGAATTGGTGATGACGGCAGTGAAGTTGTTGGTGTAGATCGTTGTCGCGATGATAGCCCCGACGGCGGTCCGGCGCCACCGGGAGAGAGGGGGGAGAGCCCCCCTTCTTCTTCTTCTTCCTTGGACTTCCCCCTAGATGGGAGAAGGGTTTCCCCTCTAGTCCATGGCCTCCATGGTGGCGGAGGGGCGAGAGCCCCTCCGAGATTGGATCTCTCTCTATTTCTGCGCTCCCTGGTTCTGCCCTTTCACCGTTCCTTAAATTCCTGAAGATCCGTAACTCCAATTTTTATCCAGATATTGGCTTTCTTACGGCGGAAGAAGGGAACTAACTGCCTTACGGAGTGGCCACGAGGTCCCAGGGCATGCCCCTCATCCTCATGGGGCCCTCGGGCATCGTCTCGCGTTGATTCCACTTCCCAAAATTCACATATATTCCAAAAAAATCTTCGTAAGTTTATATCCTGTTGGGACTCAGTTTGATATGGATTTTCCACGAAACAAAAAACATGCAATAAGGAGGAATTGGAACTGGGCACTGGATCAATATGTTAGTCTCAAAAAATTGTATAATAAGATGCCAAAAGTATGTAAAAGTTGTAGAATCTTGGCATGGAATAATCAAAAATTATAGATACGATGGAGATGTATCAGTCTTGTCCATCACATCATTCTCTAATGATGTGATCCCGTTCATTGACAACACATGTCTATGGCTAGGAAACTTAACCATCTTTGATTAACGAGCTAGTCAAGTAGAGGCCAACTAGGGACACTCTGTTTGTCTATGTATTCACACATGTACTAGGTTTCCGGTTAATACAATTCTAGCATGAATATTAAACATTTATCATGATATAAGGAAATATAAATAACAAATTTATTATTGCCTCTAGGGCATATTTCCTTCAGTCTCCCACTTGCACTAGAGTCAATAATCTAGTTCACATCGTCATGTGATTTCACACCAATATTTCACATCTTTATGTTATTAGTTGACATCTTCATGTGACTAATACCCAAAGGGTTTACTAGAGTCAACAATCTAGTTGTCATCGTTATGTGATTAACACCCAAAGAGTGATCATGTTTTTCTTGTGAGAGAAGTTTAGTCTACGGGTCTGCAACATTTAGATCCGTATGTATTTTGCAAATTTCTACGTCTACAATACTCTGCACGGAGCTACTCTAGCTAATTGCTCCCACTTTCAATATGTATCTTGATCGAGACTTAGAGTCATCTAGATCGGTGTCAAAAGCTTGCATCGATGTAACTCTTTACGACGAAATCTTTTATCACCTCCATAACCGAGAAATATTTCCTTAGTCCTCTAAGGATAATTTTGACCGCTATCTAGTGATCTACTCCTAGATCACTATTGTACTCCCTTGCCAAAATCATGCTAAGGTATACAATAGGTCTGCTACACAGCATAGCATACTTTATAGAACCTATGACTGAGGCATAGGGAATGACTTTTCATTCTCTTTACTCAACTTCACACCTTGCAACACAGGCAAGAACTCCTTCTTTGACTGTTCCATTTTGAACTACTTCAAAAACTTGTCAAGGTATGTACTTATTGAAAAATTTATCAAGCATCTTGATCTATCTCTATAGATCTTGATGCCCAATATGTAAGCAGCTTCATCGAGGTCTTTCATTGAAAAATTCTTATTCAAGTATCCTTTAATGCGATCCAGAAATTCAGTATCATTTCTGATCAACAATATGTCATCCACATATAATATAAGAAATGCTACAGAGCACCCACTCACTTTCTTGTAAATACAGGCTTCTCCAAAAGTCTATATAAAACTATAGGCTTTGATCAACTCATCAAAGCGTATATTCCAACTCCGAGATGCTTGCACCAGTCCATAGATGGATCGCTGGAGCTTGCACACTTTGTTAGCACCTTTAGGATTGTCAAAACCTTTTGGTTGCATCATATACAACTCTTCTTTAATAAATCCATTAAGGAATGTAGTTTTGATATCCATTTGCCAGATTTCATAAAATACGGCGACTACTAACATGATTCGGACAGACTTTTAAGTATCGATACGAGTGAGAAAATCTCATCGTAGTCAACACCTTGAACTTGTCGAAAATCTTTTGCGACAATTAGAGCTTTGTAGATAGTAACACTACTATCAGCGTTCGTCTTCCTCTTGAAGATCCATTTATTCTGAATGGCTCATCGATCATCGAGCAAGTCAATCAAAGTCCATACTTTGTTCTCATACATGGATCCCATCTCATATTTCATGGCCTCAAGCCATTTCGTGGAATCTGGGCACATCATCGCTTCCTCGTAGTTCATAGGTTCGTCATGGTCTAGTAAAATGACTTCCAGAACAGGATTACCGTACCACTCTGGTGCAAAACATACTCTAGTTAACCTACGAGGTTCAGTAGTAACTTCATTTGAAGTTTCATGTTCATCATCATTAACTTCCTCACTAATTGGTGTAGGAATCACTGGAACTGATTTCTATGGTGAACTACTTTCCAATTCGGGAGAAGGTACAATTACCTCATCAAGTTCTACTTTCCTCCCACTCACTTCTTTCGAGAGAAACTCCTTCTCTAGAAAGGATCCACTCTTAGCAACAAAGATCTTGCCTTCGAATCTGTGATAGAAGGTGTATCCAACAGTTTCTTTTAGGTATCCTATGAAGACGCACTTCTCCGATTTGGGTTTGAGCTTGTCAGGCTGAAACTTTTTCACATAAGCATCGCAACCCCAAACTTTAAGAAACAACAGCTTAGGTTTCTTGCTAAACCACAGTTCATACAGTGTCATCTCAACGGATTTTAGACAGTGCCCTATTTAACATGAATGCAGCTGTCTCTAATGCATAACCCCAAAACGACAGTGGTAAATCGGTAAGAGACATAATAGATCGCACCATATCTAATAAAGTACGGTTAAGACGTTCGCACACACCATTACGCTGTGGTGTTCCAGGTGGCGTGAGTTGTGAAACTATTCCACATTGTTTCAAATGAAGACCAAACTCGTAACTCAAATATTTCATCACCGCGATCAGATCGTAGAAACTTTATTTTCTTGTTATGATGATTTTCCACTTCACTCTGAAATTCTTTGAAATTTTCAAATGTTTCAGACTTATGTTTCATCAAGTAGATATACCCATATCTTCTCAAATCATCTGTGAAGGTCATAAAATAACGATACCCGTTGCGAACCTCAACACTCATCGGATCCATACATCAGTATGTATTATTTGTAATAAGTCAGTTGCTCGCTCCATTGTTCCAGAGAACGGAGTCTTAGTCATCTTTCCCATGAGGCATGGTTCGCAAGCATCAAGTGATTCATAATCAAGTGATTCCAAAAGTCCATCCACATGGAGTTTCTTCATGCGCTTTACACCAATATGACATAAACGGCAGTGCCACAAGTATGTTGCACTATCATTATCAACTTTGCATCTTTTGGCATCAATATTATGAATATGTGTATTACTACGATCGAGATTCAATAAACCATCTGTATTAAGTGTATGACCATATAAAGATTTTATTCATGTAAACAAAATAACAATTATTCTTTGACTTAAATGAATAACTGTATTGCAATACATGACCCAATCATATTATGCTTAACGCAAACACCAAATAACATTTATTTTAGGTTCAACACTAATCCCTAAGGTAAAAGGAGTGTGCGATGGTGATCTTATCAACCTTGGAATCATTTCCAACACACATCGTCACCTCTCCCTTAACTAGTCTCTGTTCATTTTGCAACTCCTGTTTCGAGTTACTAATATTAGCAACTGAACTGGTATCAAATACCCTGGGGTTACTATGAACACTAGTAAACTACACATCAATAACATGTATATCAACTATACCTTCCACTTTGCCATCTTTCTTATCCGCCAAGTATTTGGGGTAGTTCCTCTTCCAGTGACCATTCCCTTTGCAGTAGAAGCACTCAGTTTCAGGCTTAGGTCTAGCTTTGGGTTTCTTCACGGGAGTAGCAACTTGCTTGCCATTCTTTCTTAAAGTACCCTTTCTCTTCCTTTGCCCCTTTTACTTGAAACTAGTGGTCTTGTCAACCATCAACATTTGATTCTTTTCTTGATTTCTACCTTCGTTGATTTCAGCATCACGAAGAGCTCGGGAATTGTTTTCGTCATCCCTTGCGTATTATACTTCACCACGAAGTTCTAGTAACTTGGCGACAATGACTAGAGAACTCTGCCAATCACTATCTTATCTGGAAGATTAACTCCCACTTGATTCAAGCGTTTGTAGTACTCAGACACTCTGAGCACATGCTCACTGGTTGAGCTATTCTCCTCCATCTTGTAGGCAAAGTACTTGTCACAGGTCTCATACCTGTCGACTCGGGCATGAGTCTGAAATACCAATTTCAGCTCTTGGAACATCTGATATGCTCCATGGCATTCAAAACATTTTTGAAGTCCCGGTTCTAGGTCGTAAAGAATGGCACACTAAACTATCAAGTAGTCATCATACTGATCTTGCCAAATGTTCATAACGTCTGCATCTGCTCCTGCAATAGATCCATCACCTAGTGGTGCATCAAGGACATAATTCTTCTGTGCAGCAATGAGGATAGTCCTCAGATCACGGAGCTAGTCTGCATCATTGCTACTAACATCTTTCAACATAGTTTTCTCTAGGAACATATCATAAATAAAACGGGGAAGCTATACGCGAGCAATTGATCTACAACATAGATATGTAAATACTATCAGGACTAAGTTCATGATAAATTTAAGTTGAATTAATCATATTATTTTAAGAACTCCCACTTAGATAGACATCCCTCTAATCATCTAAGTGATCACGTGATCCATATCAACTAAACCATGTCCGATTATCACGTGAGATGGAGTAGTTTTCAATGGTGAACATCACTATGTTGCTCATATCTACTATATGATTCACGCTTGACCTTTCGGTCTCAGTGTTCCGAGGCCATATCTGCATATGCTAGGCTCATCAAGTTTAACCTGAGTATTCTGCGTGTGCAAAAATGGCTTGCACCCATTGTATGTGAATTTAGAGCTTATCACACCCGATCATCATGTGGTGTCTCATGTCGGCGTTCTGGGAATAGGGGTCCCCAGACTTGCCTGCCTGCGGCCTGCGGCGTGGCTCAAAGGGGGGCCCAACACGGCCCATCTTCATCAACACAGACCCAAGACCCTCGCGAGGGGCCAAGCCTCGCGGGGCGGACGACACGGAGCTTCCTCAGGCACGGCCTCATCAGGCTGGCTTGCGAGGAGGAGGAGAGATCAAGGCGGGGTACCTCACGAGGTGCCCGTGACGCAAGCCATGACGACCAAGGGCGCCAGGCGAGTGCCAGCCCGCGCAGTGTCCTCCTTTCCACTTTGGTGCAAAGGGGGCAAGCGCAGCCATGGAGTACCGAGGCATCAGGCAAAGGTTGCCATTTCGGTGCAACGAGACCAAGACCAGGAAGACTGCAAGACGGAGGTCATCGTGGAGCCCAGGACGGCGTCACCACCAGAGCTTTGTGCAGGCGAAGACTACTTTTGTCAGGGTAGCGAGTACTAGCTGTCCCCTTCAAATTAGCCCGCCATTGTTGGCTCCCTTCCCGCTCCATATTTGGGAAGAGGACCAGGGCCTCTATAAATAGGACCAGCCACCCACCGAAGAGAGGGGGTCGGAAGGGTTAAGAGGAGAGGTTTGATCAGAGAGAGAGAGAGAGAAGGGTGGCTGAACTCCTCCCAGTAGTTCATCGCCCCAGCGAAGAACAGACCCTCGCGACGCTATTCTTCCTTGTATCATTCATCATCATCAGCCCAAGAGGCAATCCACCACACCACAAACTGGAGTAGGGTATTACACCACAACGGTGGCCCGAACCAGTATAAACCCTGTGTCTCTTATGTTGTTCTTTTCATAGCTTAGATCTTAGCGAGGCGGAGGGGTGCAGGTAGGTAGGAAGCGAAATCTCCGCGCGCACCCCAGTGTTCGAACCTCAAGGGTCTGCCGGAACCCGAAATCCGACATTTGGCGCGCCAGGTAGGGGTGCGCCGGAATTCACCTTCTACCGCTTCGTGCCCCGTCCCGTCGTCATCATCATGTCCGGCGACCAGGCGGGTAGCCGAGATCCATGGGCGGCGTCGCCCGCCCGCACAGAACCGCTCGCCTCAGGCAACCCCGTGCCCCAGGCAGCTCGCGGTCCGCAGGGCACTGCGGGCCGCGGGCGACGCGGACAGGCTTCGATAGCTCCCACACCACGGCAGGCGTGGTCGGCAGCAAGGGCCTCCAATCACGCCGCGACCACGACACCGTACACCCGCCGGGAGCAGGCGAACTCGAGGGCCGCGCTCACGGTGGCCCGAGAGCTGCTGCAGTGCAGACTGCTGGAGGGCGGCCGCGACATGCTGATGGAGTGGGTGGCGGAGCTCCTGGGCTTCGCCGCCTCGGGGGCTCACCCCTTCTGCACCCAGCTCTCATCTCAAGCCCAGGGCGGCCCGCGGGGGGGCTCCGCGCGCGTCCGCGGGCTCCAAGGCTACCCCAGCGCTAGCGAAGCTGTCAGCACCGGACCAGTGGCGGCGCTGCCCCCGCTCCCGGTCCGCGAAGAAGAAGGACTCGACACGACCCGCGGCCCCAGTGGACAGCCGCGCTGCCACCTCACGGTGGGCGCGTCAGGCAGGACCGCGTGGCACGTGGGGCACTACGGCGTGGCCTTCGGGATGGCGGCGCCAGAGGAATACGTGCCCCTCATGATGGACCAAGGACACCCCCACAAGAGCGAACAAGGCTCGCTCCTCAGCCCAAGCTGGGGGGACGAGGCGCTAGAAGCTGAGCCTTTCCGGGAGCCCTGGGACGGTCCCACTGGCCACGCTGGAGGCAACGATTATCGGGTACCGCTAATTCTTCAGGAGCAGGCATACGCTAACCATGGATCGCAGGAGGTGCAGGTCGCCACAGCGAGCAGCTACCCCGCTCCCACAGTCTCCTACCCCTCGGGAGGAGGGCGCAGGGGGCTGCAGGAGAGGGGTCGGGATCCGACATCACCACCGCGGCATTCAGAGCAAGGTGTTCTCAGGAGGTAGGCCCTCCGCTGGAGAGGTGCCTCAGGGCCTGCCCCCGGCGGAGGACCCGTGGTCGTCGGGGGAACCGCTGGCGACCGCTCTACCCCATCGGCGGCGTCCTGGTTTCTGGTCGTCGTTGATGGCACTAGAGTGTGGCGCAAGGTGGGGCCCTCATCTGGCGATATGAAGCAAGGCCAGTACCTGTGAAGAAGGCCCAGTGCCTGTGAAGCTCGCCGCCCCGTGACACTCTCACGTAATAATGAGTGGGGCTGTACACGCCCCGGAGTCTCAGGGGTGCCGGCCTCAGGCCCTGCGGCTCCCCCCCACGCCCAGTGGCAGCACTTAGCTCCGCGCTGGTGAGAAGACGTCCAAGACTAGACTAGGTGCCGGACGCAGCCTTTTGCTTGCTTTCGTTGCTTTTCCCTTTGGTTGTCGCTTTCCCCCGCTGGATTCAAGTTGGATTCGAATTTGAGATTTGCGTGTGTTCGGGGAAGGGGTGCTTAGTCTCGTCCGAGCAATTTCTCGCATTTTGGTTACCACTTCGCCTCAGCTGCCTCCCCTCGCGAGCCCCTCGTGAGCCGGGTCAGGCCTAGCTTGCGCGCAGCCCAGACTGCCGCCGACGTGTCCTCTCAGGAGGGCGTTTTACTACAAATCCTACGAACCCAATCAGGGAACACTCTAGACACCACAACCTCCCATAGGCTGCCTCAGGGCCAGCACGGGACAAAGGTAAACTAGCCGACCAGCGCATCGCTTAGGCCAACCACTTGGAGCGGGCGCATGGGCAATGTAGCGTCTACTAATACGATGAACACAAGTTTTACATAAGGGGCTCCCCCTCCAAAATGCTCTCACTGCCATCAGGCCAAAACCTGAGTTCTATTCATGTAGGGTAAGGAAGTAGGAACGATGCACAATCAGTCGGATAAATCCCCCAATGCGTTCTCAGGAGCACCACCTGAGCCGTTGCTGGCGTCGCTGAACTCGTCATTGCTGTCCGCGTCGCCACCAGTGGCGTCAGGGCCGTTCACCACGCCGCCCTCGTCGGCCGCCATGATCACGTCGTCGTTGTCTGAAGCGAAGGCCCTGATAAAAGCATCCACATTGTCTTCCACCCAGTGCGCCAGATCGCCTCGGACGGCCTGGGGGACTGGGGCGATGGCGGCGTCAAAATCAAAGTGGGGATCCATGTTCTGGAGGTGGCTGAAGACACGAGAAAAGGTGCGCCCGAGCAGGGCGCGGCTCCTCTCCTCCACCAACCTGTCAGCCCTGACCGACCGCGCCTCCAGCTGCGTCACCACGTCGATGAAGAACTGAAGATTGCCAGCATAGTTGACTGCGTGCAGCTCGCCAACAGCCGCCTCGCAGATGTTCCCCAAGGCTGCGTTGGCTCTCTCCCGGAGCATGGTGAGCATGGGGCCGTGCTCATGCTCCAGGATCCGCCGCTGACGTATCTCGTCCGCGTTCTGGCCTGCGACGACCTCAGTCTCCTCCACCCACTGGCGGAGAAGGAGCACCTCGGCCTGGGAGGCGGTTAACTCACCTTGCGCCACCTCAAGAGCGGCCCGGAAAGCGTCGGCCCGCCACATCGCCTCCTCCAGCTTGGCCCTCAAGGCAGCAGTCCTGCCTTCAGCTTCGGCCCGGATCAACCCCAGCTTCTCTTTGAACTCGTGCTCGAGGTTCAAATGCGCCATCACTACTCGACGTCCGACCTCCTCCAGGACGCGGGCTTCCTGTGCAGCAACATCATCCTCCGCCTGCGTCACCAAGTGCTCCCCTGTCTCCAGACGATCGTACTCACGGGTATGTTCAGCGGCTTCCAGCGTCAGCGCCTCCTCACGCTTCTGGAGCTCTGCTGAGTCGCCGGAGGCCACCTTCATCGACGCGAGGGCTGCCTCGCGTAGCTCCACCTGCTCCTCCAGTGAGTGGCACCAGGCCAGGAGCTCCCGAGCCAGCTCCTCCGTCGCCGTTCGCCGCCGATCAGCTTCCCGAGCCTCCTCAGCGGCCCAAGATCGGGGCTCCCGAGAGGCCACCAGCGACGCCTTGGCCTCTGCATCGTCAAGATCGCGCTGACGGCGCGCAAGGGCGATGGCGCCCTCCAGCTCGCGCCTCTCTGCAGCCAGGCGCAGGCCCTCGGCCTCAAGTCACGCGTCTTCATCGGCAAGCTCCTCTCCAAGCAGGCTTACCGCGTCAGCCGCCCTTCGAAGGAATCCTTGGCGGAGAGCGCGACGCTCCCGAGCGCTCTCGAACACGTCTTCCACGCCATCATCTACCCCAAGCAAGCGCCGGGGGCCACGAGTCGGCACTCCCCCTCCGGGCCGGGGGCTGGGGGCTGGCACCCTCGCGATGGCCGGGCACGCCACGTCAGAAGCCCGGCCTGGGGCCAGCCCATCCCCAGGTGAAGAGCGCAGAAAGCGCCTCAACCAATCGCAGTCCACGACCAGGCGAGAAGCCCACGGCAGGCTGGCTATGCCACGAGAAGGCCCGTGAAGGATCGCGAGGTGCGCAGGGCCACGATACGCCTCGGGATGGATTGCCTCGTCGATCGCCCTCACCACAAGGGCTCCACTGCTTGGAGCGCTTGAGGATGGTGGAGGGAGAGAAGCCAAGGGGGACGGCTCCTCAGCCGTCTCTGCAAGCTCAGCTGGAAGGGGCCTGCGGAGCAAGGGTCAGTAAGAGCAACAGAAGGATCGGGAGCTGGGAAAGGAGAAGGCTTACTCATCAGTGGCGAAGTACTTCCTACGCTTCAGCAGGCGACAAGGGTAATCGTCGCCCAGGGCCTCCCTTCTCTTCCGGAGGGCCTCGAAGTCCATGCGGAAGCGGCCTAAGAGTTGGGCGCAGGGATCAACCTGCAACGAAGATGGAGTGTCAAGGCGATCTGCGTCAGGGGCGCCTGCCTGATGTGCGCTGCCAATCGCCTCGCCAAGAGAAGCCACCGGAGCCTCAGGGGCCTCGGTCATAGGAGCAGAGGGCAGCTGCTTGTCACCCTCAGCCTCAGCGGCACGGGCCCCAATAACTGCTTCCTCATGAGCATCGCCCGGCGCTATCACTCCGCCGGGAGCCCCCTCGGCCTCTGGCGCCTCATGCCTCCCTGCTCTGCCACTTGAGGAAGAGTCGCCTTGGCCGACTAGAAGGGCAGTCACCACCACTGGGTTCTCGCGAGGCCCCTGGAGGCCATCGGGGCGCGGCCCCCACTCATCGAAGATAGGCATCTGCCTCACAAAATCGCCCCTGCTTTGGCAGAGGTACAGCAAGGCCCCTCCCTGCTGGATGCTGCCAGGGTTGGGGTCCCCCGTCAGGGTCAAGAGCGCCGTCCTCAGCACTTCAGGCGTCAGGTCCTCTTCCTGGAGCCTCATACGATCATCGCGCCCGCTGAAGGCCCACATCCGGCGGGAGTGGCGTTGGAGAGGAGCAACGCGGCGTAGCATGAACTCCTTCACCACCTTGGGCGCTGTCACGCCCAGCGACCTCAAGAACGCGAAGCGGTGCCAGACGAAGACGAGCCAGGCGCTCTCAAGCGTCTCCTGGCCCCAGCCCGAATTGGGGACAGCAGGCGAAGTTGGCTCCGATAGCAGGGGGCTGGGCACCCCAGCATCCACATACAGCCACCGCTCGTGGAACCCAGCCGCGGGCGGAGGGAGCCTGAAGTCAATCCCAGAGGCCGCCGTCTTAGACGCGGCAACGAAGCTCGCATACGCCCAGCATTGGGTAGGGTCAACAAGGCGCAGCGAGAAGAAGTGGCGCAGCAAGGCAACCGAAGGAAGGATGCCCATCATAGCCTCGCAAACAAAGGCGAAGACCGAAAGGAGAGTGATGGATTCAGGACCCAGATGCATCATGTGGATCTGATAGTGGGAAAGCACGGCATTGAAGAAATCAGAAAAGGGAGGAACCAGACCCGCCCACAGGGCGTCGGCAAAATACGGGACCTTGGTGACTATCCTGTCGATGGAGAAGTGGAACGCGGGCCAGGCCGTCGTCCTCCCGCATTCGTTGAACATGGTGTCCAGAGGCGAGCTGACCTTGCCCAAGCCCTCGGCGGGGGCCGCCAACGGCGGCGGGCAAGGCGGAGACACGGGTCTCTTCCCTCTTCCCTTCTTCGTCCGAGCCATGGCGATGGGAAGGGGGGAGGTTCAAGATTGGGTTGAAAACAGAAACCAGAGTTCGAGCGGAGGAAGGACAGAGGGCGCTCGAGCAACAGAAAGGGGAACGGCTGTGTACAACTACAGGTCCGCCTAGCATGGCACAAAATAAGGAGGGCGTGGGGGAACAGTGCCGCCCACGTCCAATCAACCGCCACGTGGCGCCCAAGGCCGCAGGCTGTTAGGGCCCGCGGTGCTTCGCTCTTGCCCTTCTGCCTCCCTGCACGGCCAAGTCCGGGCGCGCCTTGGGCCCGGGGGCTACTATCGGCGTTCTAGGAACGGGGGTCCCCAGACTTGCCTGCCTGCGGCGTGGCTCAAAGGGGGGCCCAGCACGGCCCATCTTTATCAACACAGACCCAAGACCCTCGCGAGGGGCCAAGCCTCGCGGGGCGGACGACACGGAGCTTCCTCAGGCATGGCCTCATCAGGCTGGCTCGCGAGGAGGCGGAGAGATCAAGGCGGGGTACCTCACGAGGTGCCCGTGACGCAAGCCATGATGACCAAGGGCGCCAGGCGGGTGCCAGCCCGCGCAGTGTCCTCCTTTCCTCTTTGGTGCAAAGGGCGCAAGCGCAGCCGCGGAGTACCGAGGCATCAGGCAGACTACAAGACGGAGGTCATCGTGGAGCCCAGGACGGCGTCACCACCAGAGCTTTGTGCAGGCGAAGACTACTTTTGTTAGGGTAGCGAGTACTAGCTGTCCCCCTTCAAATTAGCCCGCCATTGTTGGCTCCCTTCCTGCTCGATATTTTGGAAGAGGACCAGGGCCTCTATAAATAGGACCAGCCACCCACCGAAGAGAGGGGGTCGGAAGGGTTAAGAGGAGAGGTTTGATCAGAGAGAGAGAGAGAGAAGGGTGGCTAAACTCCTCCCAGCAGTTCATCGCCCCAGCCAAGAACAGACCCTCGCGAGGCTATTCTTCCTTGTATCATTCATCATCATCAGCCCAAGAGGCAATCCACCACACCATAAACTGGAGTAGGGTATTACACCACAACGGTGGCCCGAACCAGTATAAACCCTGTGACTCTTGTGTTGTTCTTTTCATAGCTTAGATCTTAGCGAGGCGAAGGGGTGCAGGTACGTAGGAAGCGAAATCTCCGCGTGCATCCCAGTGTTCGAACCTCAAGGGTCCACCGGAACCCGAAATCCGACATCTCGGCACGACGAACTGTAGCAACGGTGCATACTCAGGGAGAACACTTGTACCTTGAAATTTAGTGAGAGATCATCTTATAAATAAGATGTATAAAGGATAAACATCACATGCAATCAAAATAAGTGATATGATATGGCCATCATCATCTTGTGCCATTGATCTCCATCTCCAAAGCATCATCATGATCACCATCGTCACCGGCTTGACACCTTGATCTCCTTCGTAGCATCGTTGTCGTCTCGCCAACTATTGCTTATATGACTATCGCTACCGCTTAGTGACAAAGTAAAGCAATTACATGGCGATTGCATTTCATACAATAAAGCGACAACCATATGGCTCCTGCCAGTTGCCGATAACTTTGTTACAAAACGTGATCATCTCATACAACAATTTATATAATCACGTCTTGACCATATCACATCACAACATGCCCTGCAAAAACAAGTTAGACGTCCTCTACTTTGTTGTTGCAAGTTTTACGTTGCTGCTACGGGCTTAGCAAGAACCGTTCTTACCTACGCATCAAAAACCACAACAATTTTTCGTAAGGTGTGCTGTTTTAACCTTCAACAAGAACCAGCATAGTCACACTCGATTCAACTAAAGCTGGAGAAATAGACACCCACTAGGCACATGTGTGTGAAGCACGGCAGTAGAACCAGTCTCATGAACACGGTCATGTAATGTCGGTCTGGGCCGCTTCATCCAACAATACCGCCGAATAAAAGTATGACATGCCGGTAACCAGTATGACTATTATCGCCCACAACTCTTTGTGTTCTACTCGTGCATATAACATCTACGCATAGACCTGGCTCGGATGCCACTGTTGGGGAACACAGTATTTCAAAATAATTCCTACGATCACGCAAGATCTATCTAGGAGATGCATAGCAACGAGAAGGGAGAGTGTGTCTACGTACCCTCATCGACCGAAAGCGGAAGCGTTTAGTAACGTGGTTGATGTAGTTGAACGTCTTCGTGATCCAACCGATCAAGTACCGAACGCACGGCACCTCCACGATCTTCACACGTTCAGATCGGTGATGTCCCTCGAACTCTAGATCTAGCTGAGGCTGAGGGAGAGTTTCGTCAGCACGACAGCATGGTGACGGTGATGATGATGTTACCGATGCAGGGCTTCACCTAAGCACTACGACAATATGACCAAGGTGGAAAACTATGGAGGGGGGCACCGCACACGGCTAAGAAATCAACTTATGTGTCTATGGGTGCCCCCTCCCCCGTATATAAAGGAGGGGAGGGGGGCTGGCCGGACTCAAGGGGCGCGGCCCAAGGGGGGAATCCTACTAGGAGTAGGTTCCCCCGTTTCCTAGTCCAACAAGGAGGGGAAGGAAGGAGGAAGGGGAGAGAAGGAAGGAGGGGGGGCGCCGCCCCCACCCCTTGTCCAATCGGATTGGGGGGCGCGCCACCTCCTGGCCGGCCCTCTCTCCTCTAAGGCCCATGGTGGCCCATTAACTTCCCGGGGGGGTTCCGGTAACCCTCCGGCACTCTGGTTTTATCCGAAACTCTCCGGAACACTTCAGGTGTCCGAACAACATGGTCCAATATATCAATCTTTATGTCTCGACCATTTCGAGACTCCTCGTCATGTCCGTGATCTCATCCGGGACTCCAAACAACCTTCGGTACATCAAATCACATAAACTTATAATATCAATCGTCATCGAACGTTAAGCGTGCGGAGCCTACGAGTTCGAGAACTATGTAGATATGACCGAGAAACTTCTCCGGTCAATAACCAATAGCGGAACCTGGATGCTCATATTGGTTCCTACATATTCAACAAATATCTTTATCGGTCAAACTGCATAACAACATACGTTTGTTCCCTTTGTCATCGGTATGTTACTTGCCCGAGATTCGATCGTTGGTATCATCATACCTAGTTCAATCTCGTTACCGGCAAGTCTCTTTACTCGTTCCGTGATGCATCATCCCGTAACTAACTCATTAGTCACATTTCTTGCAAGGCTTATAGTGATGTGCATTACCGAGAGGGCCCAGAGATGCCTCTCTGACAATCAGAGTGACAAATCCTAATCTCGATCTATGCCAACTCAACAAACACCATCGGAGACACCTGTAGAGCATATTTATAATCACCCAGTTACGTTGTGATGTTTGATAGCACACAAGGTGTTCCTCCGATATTCGGGAGTTGCATAATCTCATGGTCATAGGAACATGTATAAGTCATGAAGAAAGCAATAGCAATAAACTAAACGATCATAGATTCTAAGGTAATGGATGGGTCTTGTCCATCACATCATTCTATAATGATGTGATCCCGTTCATCAAATGACAACACATGTATATGGCTAGGAAACTTAACCATCTTTGATTAACGAGCTAGTCAAGTAGAGGCAAACTAGGGACACTCTATTTGTCTATGTATTCACACATGCACTAAGTTTTTGGTTAATACAATTCTAGCATGAATAATAAACATTTATCATGATATAAGGAAATATAAATAACAACTTTATTATTGCCTCTAGGGCATATTTCCATCAGATTTCACTTGTGGCTTCTCTCGAGAAAAATAGCATACGGCGGGTAAACAAATTACTGTTGGGCAATTGATAGAACTTCAAATAATTATGACAATATCCATGCAATGATCATTATATAGGCATCACGTCCAAGATTAGTAGACCGACTCCTTCCTGCATCTACTACTATTACTCCACACATCGACCGCTATCCAGCATGCATCTAGTGTATTAAGTTCATGGAGAAACGGAGTAATGCAATAAGAATGATGACATGATGTAGACAAGATCTATTCATGTAGGAATAGACCCCATCTTGTTATCCTTAATAACAACGATACATACATGTCATGTCCTCTGTCATTGGGATTGAGCACCGTAAGATCGAACCCATCACAAAGCACCTCTTCCCATGGCAAGAAAAATTGATCTAGTTGACCTAATTAAACCAAATATTTGAAGAAGAAATACGAGGCTATAAGAAATCATGCATATAAGAGATCAAAACTCAAATAACTTTCATGGATAAAATATATCTAATCATAAACTCAAAGTTCATCGGATCCCAACAAACACACCACAAAAAGAGTTACATCAAATAAATCTCCAAGAGAGCATTGTATTGAGAATCAAAAGAGATAGATGAAGCCATCTAGCTACTGCCTGCGGAACCGTAGGTCTACAATGAACTATTCACGCATCATCGGAGAGGAACCAATGAGGATGATGAACCCCTCCGTGATGATGTCTAGATTGGATCTGGTGGTTCTGGAACTTGTGGCGGCTGGAATTGTGTTTTGTCGACTCCCCTAGGATTTTTGGATTTTTGGGGTATTTATAGAGCGAAGAGGCGGTGCTGGAGGCCACCGAGGTGGGCACAACCCACCAGGGCACACCTGGGCCCCCAAGCGCGCCCAGGTGGGTTGTGCCCCCCTCGGGGCACCCCTCTGGTACTTCTTTCACCAAAGTTGTTCCTTCTGGTCCATAAAAAATCTCCAAAAAGTTTTGTTGCATTTGGACTCCATTTGGTATTGATTTTTTGCGAAGTAAAAAACAAGCAAAAGCAGCAACTGGCACTCAGCACTATGCCAATAGTTTAGTCCCAAAAAATGATATAAAGTTGCTATAAAATGATTGTAAAACATCCATGAATGATAATATAACAGCATGAAACAAGCAAAAAATATAGATATGTTGGGGACGTATCAGGCTTAGAAATTTTAGAGAAGTCTTTGATAAACCTCCTATAGAAACCAGCATGGCCAAGGAAATTTCTTATACATTTGATATCTTTAGGACACAACATTTTTTCAATAACACCAAATTTAGCTTTATCAACTTCAATACCTCGTTCGGAGATTTTATGCCCCAAGACAATACCTTCATTAACCATAAAGTGGCACTTCTCCCAAATCAAGACAAGATTAGTTTCATCACATCTCTGCAAAACTCGAACAAGGTTGCTTAAGCAATCATCAAAGAAGTTTCGTATACAGAAAATCACCCATGAAAACCTCAACAATCTTTTCACAAAAACCAAAGAATATAACAATCATACTTATTTGAAAGGTAGCAGGTGCATTGCATAAACCAAAAGGCTTACGTCTATATGCAAAAGTACCAAAAGGGCATGTAAACATAGTTTTTTCTTGATCCACTTATGTCACATGTATTTGGGAAAAACTAGAGTATCCATTTAGAAAGCAGAAATGTGTATGTTTTGAGAGTCTTTCTAGCATTTGATCAATAAAAGCCGGAGTATAATGATCTTTCCTAGTAGCTTTGTTTAATTTTCTAGAATCAATTACCATTCTATAACCTGTGATAATTCTTTGCGGGGTCAATTCATTTTTATCATTAGGGACTACTGTAATGCCTCCCTTCTTAGGTACACATTGAACAAGACTTACACATCTACTATCAGCTATAGGATATATTATACTTGTTTCCACAAGCTTTAATATTTCATTATTACCACATCTTTCATCTTTGGATATAACCATGGCTGGTGGTCAACAACTGGTTTAGCATCAGGTTCCATTTTAATTTTATGTTGACATAGAGTGGGACTAATGCCATTAAGATCATCAAGAGTATATCCAATAGCGGCACGGTGCTTCCTCAGAGTTTTCAATAATCTCTTTTCCTCATGCTCTAAAAGGTTAGCACTAATAATAACATGATATATCTTCTTTTCATCAAGATAAGCATATTTCAGAGTATCAGGTAATTATTTAAGCTCAAACACAGGAACACTCTTAGGAGGAAGAGGATCTCCAAGAGTCTCAACAGGCAAATTGTGTTTCAAAACATGCATTTGTTTAAAGACTATCTCATCTATTCCGTTTCTCTCATTCATATGCATATCATTTTCATGGTCTAGCAAATATTGTCCTTAAGGATCAGTAGGAGGCACAACAATAGAAGCAAAACCAATAATTCCATCCTTACTAGGCAATTATTTATCATGAGGTTGTCTACAAAATTTGGAGAAATTAAACTCATGAGACACATTGCCAAAACTTACGCTAACAGTTTCTTTCTCACAATCTATCTTAGCATTAACCGTGTTTAAGAAAGGTCTACCAAATATAATGGGACAAAATTCATCTTGTGGGGAACCAAGAACTAGAAAATCAGTAGGGTATTTTATTTTCCCACACAATACTTCAGCATCTCTAACCATCCCAAGTGGTGTGATAGTGTCTCTATTGGCAAGCTTAATAGTAACATCTATGTCTTCTATCTTAGCAGGTGCAATATCATTCATAATTTCTTGATATAAAGTAAACGGGATAGCACTCACACTAGCACCCAATTCACGTAAGCCATGATAATAGTGATCTCCTATTTTAACAGAGACAACAGGCATGCCAACAATAGGTCTATGTTTATCTTTTCCATCGGGTTTAGTAATTCTAGTGGCTTTATCACATAAATAAATAACATGCCCATAAATTTTCTCCAGCCAAGAGATCTTTAACCATAGCAACATTAGGTTCAACTTTAATTTGTTCAGGTGGTGTAGGTGTTCTTGTATAACTCTTACGAACCACGGCTGAAGCTTTAGCATGTTATTTTATCCTAATAGGAAAAAGGTGGTTTATCAATGTAAGCAGTAAGAATAACTGGATCAGCATTATAAGTAGTAGTTCCTTCTCTAGCTTCAACGGGTTCTTCTATTTTTACTTCAATGGGAGGATGATATTTAAACCACTTCTCCTTAGGGAGATCAACATGAGTAGCAAATGATTCACAGAAAGAAGCTACTATCTCAGAGTCAAGTCCATCTTTGGTGCCAAAATTATGAAAAGCATCAGTATCCATGGAAGTTTTAACACAATCAAATTCGAGCTTTATACCTGACTCTTACCTTCGTCGATCTCCCAATCGTCAGAGTTGCATATTTCCAAAAGATCCCATTTGAATTCAATAGTATTCTTCATAAAAGAACTAGTACAAAAAGTATCGAGCATGGATTGATCATTACGAGAAAGTCGAGCATAGAAATTCTCAATAATAATTTCTCTTGAGAGCTCAAGATTGGGGAATTAATATAATATTGACTTAAGCCTCCCCCAAGATTGAGCAATACTTTCTCCTTCACAAGGCCAAAAATTATATTATATATAATTCCGATCACGATGAACTAGATGCATAGGGTAAAACTTCTGATGAGATTCCAATTTCAATCGGTTGTAATTCCAAGCTCCAATATCATCACATAACCTATACCATGTCAATGCCTTTCTCTTCAAAGATAAAGGGAAGACTCTTCTTGAATTCATCTCCGGCCAAACCTGGAAGCTTAAATAATCCACAAACTTCATCCACATAGATTAGATGCATATCAGTATGTAGTGTTGCATCTCTTGCATAAGGATTAGCTAGAAGCTTCTCTATCATACCCGAAGGAATTTCATAATAAATATTTCAAATAGGTGGAGTAGGTTGAGGAGCAACTCTTTGTTCTTTCGGTCGAGTTGAAGATAACCCGAACAAGTTCCTCAAAGGATTATTTTCCATAGTGACAAGTGACAATACATTTCAGCATGTAATATAAATGTTTCCTTACCAAATTCCACTCACCAAAGGCGCTTCACTCCCCGGAAACGGCGCCAGAAAAGAGTCTTGATGACCCACAAGTATAGGGGATCAATCGTAGTACTTTCCATAAGTAAGAGTATCAAACCTAACAAGGAGCAGAAGGAAATGAAAAGCGATTTTCGGCAAGGTATTTTCTGCAAGCACTGAGATTATTAGTAACAAATAGTTTGGTAATAAGATAATTCGTAACGGGTAGCAAGTAACAAATGTAACAAAGGTGCAACAAGGTGGCCCAATCCTTTTGTAGCAAAGGATAATCCTGGAGGAACTATTATATAAAGCAAAGTGCTCCCGAGGACACATGGGAATTATTGTCAAGCTAGTTTTCATCATGCTCATATGATTCACGTTCATTACTTTGATAATTTGATATGTGGGTGGACTGGTGCTTGGGTGCTTTCCTTACTTGGACAAGCCTCCCACTTATTATTACCCCTCTCGCAAGCATCCTCAACTACGAGAGAAGAATTAAGATAAACCTAACCATATCATGAAACATGTGGATCCAAATCAGCCCTTACAGAACAACACATAAACTAGGGTTTAAGCTTATGTCACTCTAGCAACCCATCATCTACTTATTAGTTCCCGATGCCTTCCCTTGGGTCCAAATCATGCTGCAGTGTCATGTAGTCGACGTTCACATAACACCACTAGAGGAAAGACAACATACATCTCATCAAAAAATTGAACGAATACCAAATTCACGTGATTACTTATAACAAGACTTCTCCCATGTCCTCAACAACAAATGGAACTACTCACAAACCATGCTCGTGTTCAAGATTAGAGGGGTATTCACTGGTGCACGTCGGTCCTAAACAAACAGTTTTTAACCCCTTTCCGTGACGGCATTTGGAACCGTCGCCAAGTGAGTGTGGGCGATAGGGGGTCCTTCCCACATGACCTATAAACCGTCGGGGATAGGGAGCCTTGATGCATACAGTTGTCCCTATATAACCGTTTCCGATATCTCGAATATCCCAAACGCTTCATCCTTTCTACTTGTTTGTGCTCACATTGCCATCGCAATCGGAGTTTTGTGGTTCTGCCTAAAACCATGCAGATTCCAGGCACGAGAGTTTTCTAGGTGGATTCTAGGCACGGGAGTTTTACGATGCCTGGCACATCACAAACAGTTCATGATTATAAACCGTGTACGATAGGTAGACAATCGCACACATTTAGTTTTCCCGCGTTGTATGTGATAGTGTCTGACATCACACACGCTTTGCAAACAGCAACTGTGTGCATGGTTGCACACGTTTCCTCTTTGTGAACCGTCTCGGATTATGGTGTATATCGCAAACGTTTGTGTTTTACCAACCGTGTGTGCAGTAATGACCTGCACAACGTAATTTCACCCTAATTTAATTGCTTGTATTTAAAATTGTACCTAATTTAAACTTGAAAGTAGGCTATAGATTTATTCATATCCATCAGGTTCAAACAACCAATGCATTATTCGATTCACAGGTACATATGTTTAAGAATTATAGAAGCACCAAATAAAGAATGATGTATCGGGGTTCTATGCTTGTACTATTACATATGGTAAAGAAAGAGGCGACAGACATTCCAGTTGCTGAACAAGGTGAAGCGAAATGGCCCTATTGTGCTCTCCTGGATGCAGAAGGCATGCAGGACTCTAGTCCAACCCCTTGTGATGGTCGGCCACCAATCATGCAGTTTGAGAGGTAATCTTGAGTAAACTGCTTCAGGATCCACTGCAAAAGAAAAAAGATTCAGATATTGTCATCTAACACAACTCAATACGAGCAGTAAAAAGAAGGCTACAGGGTTTTTACTTACCATCCTGCAGTTCACTGTTGTCTTGCATAAAGTGTAAACAAATAGTTCGATTGACATCTTTTGACCCATTTTAATAACAATCTTTATCAGTTTCCTCACTTGATGTTGGTTCATGAATATCTCATTGCCCCATACGCAGAAAGGGTCGAAGTGTGAATCTTTGGCAATGATATATGTACCTAAAAGCACCAAGTTAATATTAGAAGCTAAACAACAATTGAAAAATGATGTAGTACAACACTCCATCCATCCCATTATATAAGTGTAGCGACCCGACCTCAAACGGTCAAGTCTCTGTGCTTCAGTGTCATCCCTGGATCGGTAATGCTGACACACACAGTACTCGAAGGATTTATAACAGAGTAGCAATCACACACTTATTACATCGAATGTCTCAAAATTGAACTTATTACAATAAATATGGCTTAAGGCCATCTAACACGATAACAGCGGAAGGCTTGGAAGATAAAGTGAGTCCATCAACTCCAACGGCATAGCTGAGCTGCACGGCAATGACCTAACGAACCTTACTCCTCGTTTGAAAAGTCTACAACATAATACGTTGCAGCCCGAAAATGGGTCAGCACATGGAATATGCTGGCAAAATAACACAGTAGAGCAAGAACAGGATAATGCTATCACTACATGCATATTTGGCTGGTGGAAAGCTCTATGTTATTGTTTTGCGAAAAGCCAATTTTTTCCTACAACAAAGGAATAGATTTTAATTTAACTATCATGGTAGCTGAAACATTATTGAGAAGGTTCCTCCAACTCAATCCCAATTAAAGTAATTATCAACCCAACAATATTAAGGTAAAAAGTGATGAGATACTTAAGATACTCCAAGTATTAGATACTCAAGATGTCCATAACCGGGGACACGGCTAACCATGATTAGTTTGTACACTCTACAGAGGTTTGCGCACTTTCCCCCACAAGACTCGATCGCCTCCGTTGGATTTCTCGCACTACATGGTGTTTGAGAAACGGATGACCGAGACACAGTCTTTCAGAAACATTAACTCTCTACTCCGGGCAGACCATACCAAACCTACAACCCACTACCTGCTGATCCACCTCTTCAAGAGCTTCACGTAACTTACTCAACTATGCTAGAGCCCATAACAGCTTGTGGCTGCACACGGAAGTTTCTAGCATGAATCATCTCAGTTCCCTTTGAGCCTAGGTGGTGGTCCATAGGAAAATCACACAGAACCCCGGGATTTCCAAAAATACAGGCAACACTGGGTTCTCCAGGTGTCTCAATCCACCCAGATGTGTATTCAAGTTGCCACCTTAAGTTAAACCATTAATTAACAATCTCACATCTGTCATGGATTTCACTCACCCAAACCACGTCTACAAGCATAGCATAGCAATATAAGCAATTCGTATAAGTAACTCCCAAGGTGAAATATAGCAGGGCAATAGGTTCTACCTCATCAACTACTTCCCAACCCACATGTTAATGGCATCCTAATCATGCAATGTTTGAGGATTGGAACTAATGCATAAAAACTGGGTGATAAAGGGATATGATCAAAGTGTTACTTGCCTTGCAGATGATCCGCGAAACCTAGGGACTCCAAATAACATGCTTCGCACTCCGGAAATTCTATCGCAAACAAACAATAGCATACATAAGCAATCAAGCAAACAAACACGGGTAAATCTCAAATAAGAAGATCTACCAGAAAGTTCAACTTAAGAACTCCAGCTGCAAAAAGAATCAAATCAAACGGAGCAACGAAACTCAAACGGCGAAAGAAACAAGATCCGTTTACTAATCTGAACTAAGGTCAAATTTTACAGTAGCAAAATCTTGTTTAAGTTGATTAAACAGAAAGAGGGTCTCGAGGCGAAGATCTAGGCGCTTGAATCGCCTGATTCTGATAAACGAGCGAAAAGATAAACTGAAACGGAAATCGGATCAGAAATCGTGATCAGAAATAATCGCGGAAAATCCGATAAAAGAAAGCTGACGAACAGGCTAACGAATGAGTGTTTGTTGTCTGTAACTAATGAGCGAAAACCGTTCATTAAAATGAACATACGGACGAACATCCACTAAAGAGAAGAACCGGGAAAACCGACGAACCGATCTAGAAAATGAACTAGGTTTTTCAAAAAAAAACCGAAACGGTTTTCTTTAAAAAAACCGGCGGCGAACGGCTACCTCGTCGGGTCCGGCGAGACGCGGGAGCGGCGGTGGGGTGAGGCGGCGAGGTGGCGGCGAGGCGAGGCGGCGGGGAGGCGGCGTGGCGCAGGAGCGGCGGCGGCGAGGCGCGGTAGAGGCGGCGGCGCGGCTGCGGTGGCGGGGCTGCGGGCGGCGGGGTGGGTGGTGGTGGCGGGGGGGCTTGGGTATTTAAAGAGGGGAGGGGAGGTGGCTTGGGGGAGGGGGCAAGACAGCGAGGAGGCGGAGTCTGGCTCGGACTCCGTCCGAGCCAGCGGCGGCGGGGCTGTCCTAGCGCGGGACGAGGCAGCGGGGAAGGTGGGCTGGCCCGGCTGGGTTTCGGCCCAGTCGGCGCCCGAAGATTTTTTTTTAAAAACAATTCCGCCGAACAAAAAAATCCTAGAAAAATAAAATAAAAAACTAAAAATGCCAAAACAAATTTTCACCGTCTAAATAAAATATTTAGAACGAGATGAACATTTTCTTAGCCCTAAAATGCAATTTTGAAAACGTGCAATTTTTCTAATGCAAGCAAAATTGCAATAAAATTCAAATAAAAACAAATATTTGATTTTAATATTTTTCCTCCAATATTTCAATTATTTTGGAGAAGTCATATTATCTCCTCTCATATACTTTAATATGAAATATTTTCAGAGAGAAAAATAATTAAAACCAAAAATCCTCGTTTCAAAATTTGATAAAATCAACTTTGAAAACCTAGGAAATCCCCAACTCTCTCAGAGGGTCCTTGAGTTTCTTAGGATTTCGAGGATCGCGAGACGAAATGCAATAAAATATGATATGCAAGAATGATCTATGTATAGCATTCCAAATTAAAAATTGGGGATGTTACAAACCTACCCCCCTTAAGATGAATCTCGCCCTCGAGATTCGGGTTGGCTACAATAGGTGTGGTTGGTCTTTGCGAAGATCATACTCTCGTTCCCAGGTGGCTTCATCCTCGGTATGGTGGCTCCACTGAACTTTGCAAAACTTAATAACCTTGCTGCCGGTGACTCGACTGGCAAACTCCACAATCTTGACTAGCTTCTCCTCATAAGTCAAATCATTATCCAACTGAATCGCCTCCAAGGGTACGGTATCTCTTAGCGGTATATCGGCCATCTCAGCATGGCACTTCTTCAACTGGGAAACGTGAAACACATCATGAACTCCTGACAGTCCTTCAGGTAACTCCAACTTGTAGGCAACTTCTCCCATCCGTTCCAAAACAAGATATGTCCTACAAATCTCGGGGCTAACTTTCCCTTAACTCCAAAACGTTTCACTCCTCGCAAAGGTGATACTCGCAGATATGCTCTATCTCCAATTTCATAGGTTACCTCCTTGCATTTTGAATCTGCATAACTCTTCTGTCTGGACTGAGCTATCTTCAGTCTATCTCGAATCAGTTTAACCTTCTCCTCAGACTCTTTAATCAAGTCTGGTGATACGTCTCCAACGTATCTATAATTTTTGATTGCTCCATGCTATATTATCTACTGTTTAGGACATTATTGGGCATTATTATCCACTTTTATATTATTTTGGGGACTAACCTATTAATCGGATGCCCAGCCCAGAATTGTTGTTTTTTGCCTGTTTTAGGGTTTCGAAGAAAAGGAATATCAAACGGAGTCCAAACGGAATGAAACCTTCAGGGACGTCATTTTCTCATCGAATACAACCCATGAGACTTGGACCCTACGTCAAGACACGTAACAGGAGGCCACGAAGTAGGGCCGCCTACCCCCCCCCCCAGGCGCGCTCTCCACCCTCGTGGGCCCCCTGTTGCTCCACCGACGTACTTCTTCCTCCTATATATACCCACGTAACCTCAAACAATCAGATACGGAGCCAAAAACCTATTTCCACCGCCGCAACTTTCTGTATCCACGAGATCCCATTTTGGGGCCTGTTCCGGAGCTCCGTCGGAGGGGGCATTGAAAGTGCGTTATATCGACTAGAGGGGGGGTGAATAGGCAATTTTTATGAAAGTCTTCAAAACGTGGAAGTTATGAAGACAAACGATAGAAATAAACCTACTACCCTGCAGCAGAAGGTAGACTACACTAGGCAAGCCATACTCAAGTATTCAATAGAGTGAAAGCATAATGACTAATAGCAGCAATGTAGTAAGGATCAGGTAGGAAGATATTGTGAAGCCACACAGAACACGCAGTCACTCGGTGAAGACAAAAGATAGTGCGAACATACAATGACTTCACAAGGAGTAACAGTAAGTAAAGGGAAGGGAAGATGAAACCAGTGACTTGCTGAAGACAATGATTTGTTGGACCAGTTCCAGTTGCTGTGACAACTGTACGTCTGGTTAGGGCGGCTAGGTATTTAAACCTTAGGACACACAGTCCCGGACACCCAGTCCTGAACACGCAGCTCAGGACACCCAGTCCTCACCGTATTCCCCTTGAGCTAAGGTCACACAGACCTCGCCCAATCACTCTGGTAAGTCTTCAAGGTAGACTCCCAAACCTTCACAGACTTCGTTCACCGGCAATCCACAATGTCTCTTGGATGCTTAGAATGCGACACCTAACCGGCTGGAGGATGCACAGTCCTCAAGTGTAATAAGTCTTCAGATCACACAGACAAGAAGACTTAAGTGATGCCTAATTCTCTTTGGCTCTGGGTGGTTAGGGCTTTATCCTCGCAAGGAATTCTCTCTCAAAGGCTTCGAGGTGGGTTGCTCTCAAACGACAAAAGCCGTACTCTGAATCTGAGCAGCCAACCGTTTATGGTTGTAGGGGGTGGGCTATTTATAGCCACTTGGCAACCCGACCTGATTTGTCCAAAATGACCCTGGGTCACTAAGGAACTGACACGTGTTCCAATGGTCAGATTTCAAACTCACATGGCAACTTTTCTTGGGATTCAAGCAAAGCTGACTTGCCCGACTCTGGACAAGATTCGCTCTCAAAGTCTTCACTCGAAGACATAGGTTTTGTTTAAGCATCACTTCAGTCATTCTGACTGGTTCTCTTGGACCCCACTTAACAGTACGGTGGTTCCTATGACTCAACACTGAAGAAAGAGAACTATGAAAGATCTAAGTCTTCAAGCTCCATAGGCTTCATGTGGTGTCTTCTCTTGTCATAGTCTTCAATCTGAATATCTTCATATACCACCTTTGACTTCAATGTCTTCATACATTTTTAGGGGTCATCTATGGTAGGAAAACCGAATCAAAGAGGGACTTCTACCTGTGTTATCCTGCAATTCTCACAAACACATTAGTCCCTCAACTAGGTTTGTCGTCAATACTCGAAAACCAACTAGGGGTGGCACTAGATGCACTTACAATCTCCCCCTTTTTGGTGATTGATGACAAACTAGTTGAAGTTTTCAACGGGGAATATAATCTGTGAAATTGTAAAGGATAAGGAATTGTCTTCATAAGTTGCAAGGGCTCCCCCTGAAGATGTGCATATAAGTAATTTGCTTTTGGAATGCAAATGCACATGGCAGGTTGTACTTGTGGAGATCCACTTCAACTTATGATGACAATCCACTATGCATGTGAAAGTATATGAAGATAATGACATGCATAATGGAAAATGGACGTCTGCAGAATGATCTAAGTGCGGAATTTATCGTCGCACATGCGGAATTTATCATCGCAACACAAGGTGGCAGATAAGTAGCAGACGACCATCGAGTTTAAGTGTTACAACTCAAAGAACCAAATGTAGCAAAACGAGAGTTGTAAGCACGAAGCAAAATATAAAGTACCCGCCCATATGGACCCGCTTGAAGACTATCAACCTCATATGCTTCTCCCCCTTTTGTCAGTAAGGACCAAAAAGGTTTGAAGACATAGAGCATATACTCGTTCCCATGAGGAGTAGGTGAAGCAGCAGGGTCGTTGGTGGTGGCAGCCGCAAGATTTTCAATCATGTTCTCCTCGAGAACTGCTTCTTGGTGGGATAGGGGAGTAGCAGCTTGTGGGACTTCTTCTTCATCGGCTGATGCAGCCAGAATGTCTTCAGCAGATTCAGCTTCAGACGCAGAGACTGGAGGCCTTGGTCCTTTGCGAAGCCTGCGCAATGCAGGCGACGCCTGTGTAGTTGGAGTTGGCTAGGCCTCAAAGTCTTCTTCCTCTTGTGGGCGATCATCCCATGAAGCATCCTGAGCGATTGGCGTCAGAGGACGACCAATGCTGATGAGTTCGTTGTTCTCGAGCTGAGGAAGGACTGCACCATCTTCTACATGGTCATGTTGACCAATGTCTTCAGCAGCGATGGGATCAGCTGCTGGAAAGTCTTCAGCTTCATGAGCCTCGGTGAAAGCAGGCTCATGGATTGTCAGTTGGCGTTCAGCATCAGGACGAACCATGGAAATGGGTTCAACTATCAAAGGCTCTGTGGGAGCAGCCCGATCTTTCTTGGTCTTCCTCTTCTTCTTGGAGGGGGCAATAGGAGAGGCTTCAGGATGTTTCCTCTTCCTGGCTTCAGCCTCAGCAGTCCTCGTCTTCTTGAGCTCTGAAGCAGTTGACCGGCTTTTTGGCTTCGAGCCAGTCATTCTAGTTGGGAAGACAATGGGATCTGCTTCCTGCCTTGGTGCGTCAGGTTCAGCCGTAGCGGGCTTCTTCATCTTCTTTGCTGCCATCCTGGGGTCGATGCCAGGACGCCCAAGGGCCTTGCGCTTGTCAGCCTCATTGTAGGCCTGCACACATTTGTCAGCCAGAACCTTCATGCGCTCACGAGAACCTTGAGCTTCTGCATGTTTCTTGAGAAAGGCTTCCTTGAGCTCGTGCAGCATAATCTTGAAGTTCTTCACCTCTTGCATGCTGAGCTTGGCCATATGCTTCTTGAACTGAGCCTTTTCATAGTCAATCTTTTGCTTCAGTTCAACAATGCGCTGGGCGATAGCTAACTCTGAAGCAATGGCGCCATGGAAGGCGACACTGAGGCCAATGGGTAGTTGGAGATCTTCGAAGCTGATGTTTGGCGTGTCAAACCATTCATCAATGAAGTTGTGGATGATTGTTATATCAAAGAGAGGCAGATCATTGAAGATTTCTGCTTCTTTGCTCTTGATGAGTTGCTCAAGAGCGTCATCTGCAAGATCTTCATCACTTGACAGATCAATGGCATCATTGCGCAGAATGGCAGCAACTGTTAGCTCTTGGCTGGTGTGTGGCAGAGGCATCTTGACCTTCTGGGGCTTGGAGATGCGTGATAAATCTTCGGACTGCACACTGTCTTCAGGAGGTGCAGTTGCCAGTGGCTTCGCCCGTGAGATTTTTGGTGAAGGGGCAGGCTTTGAAGCTTTAGGCTTCTTCAACTTCTTTGGCTTCGGTGCTGCAGGCGCTTCATCTGATTCAGCATCAGCTGCAGGCTCATTCACTGCAGTCCCTTGAACCAAGATATGGGTGATGAGGCCTTCAAGGTTGTAGAAAGGACCGACGACATTGGGTTCTGCATCTCGTGTGCCATCAGCCCTTGGAGCTGAGGGACCAGGGTTGAAGTCTAGTCCCAATGTCTTCTTGTTTTGCTTCGCTGAGTTCTGGGCAAACTGGAAGTTGCGCTTGAACAGAATGTCGTCACGACACCATAGTAGTGACGATGGGTGTGCATCAACAGGCTGTGGCCCACGGACCATGCAGGGATAGAAGCCTTGTTCAATGGCTTCATCTCTGGACCTGGGTTGAAGATTCTTGTATAGGATGTCTCCCCACGGTCTCTTGATGGCATTTTTCTCAGCATATTCCTGGGTTACAAATCGGTATTTGAACCATTGTTCTGCCCAAGATCTTCGAATCCATTGGATTCGGGTCTTGCACTGATTGTAATCCTCTTCAGGATCTGTCTTGTACAGTTCTGAGAGGTCATCTGGCAGATCTCTAGATGTTTCTCCACGACGCTTTCTGCCACCCTTCCTTGCTGATTTCTCTGAAGCCATGAACTTTAAACTGATAGGCTTCAACATGTTCAAAGGCTTCAAAGATTTTCGCTTGCTGGACAAACAGGAACTTGCTTCGGGAGAATTTATATGATGCTGTAAGAATTTTGCAAATGAATGCAGACTATGAGAACCAAGGGATTCTCCCACGGACATGTACCTATGACAGCATTAAGGTGCGAGGGAAGGGGAGGAGGTCATATGCATTCTCAGAAGATTTTGAATATAAATCAGTTTAGAAGACATTGACCTCATCGTGCAAAGACATTCACTCATAGATAAGGAGTTGGTTCTAGATTTGTACGAATCCAGAGATCAGTACAAGTGAGGAATCTAACTACTTTGTGAAGCATAAGTGAATATACTAGGCATGTTATGAGATGCAGTATGAGAGAGATCTAACTTGTGTGAATAGAAACTGCTTGTGGTAGAAAGTGACAAAGCCATAGGATCAACGGTGCCGTAAAAAGGAAGTTTTATTTACCACACTAAGAACTGCTAGATGGAGTGGAAGATGAGGCCGAGCAGTTCGATCTTCCGTGCCCTAACTTGGCGACGGAGGACACCTACGGCAACGGCGGAGAGGACGATGTCCGCGGTCGACGTGAAGACGGCGTCGGAGAGGTTGCGGCAGCGAAGCACTTTGTCGCCGGTGTCGTCGAGGGCTAGCGGTGGCGCTAGGGTTCATGCGAGAGTGGAAGAAGAGATAATGACCGCCGTGAAGTGTGTATTTATAGGTACAGGGGCGGCACTGCGTTATTACACAGGTGCCCCTGGCGATTCGCATCTGAGGAACATGTGGCCATTATGCGGAATTTTGGGGTTTGTTCCACGTCCCACGCATGCCTAGATTGTCGGGTAGTCTTTCCTACTTCTCCGGGTTTCATGTGGAGGAATGAGCATTGAAGGTGGACTTAAGGTTTGTCTTTGTATCTTCTGCCGACAAGGACGCAGAGAAGACATTCGATAGTTTCAATAGAATGCATATGATTTGGAGAGATAGAGTTTGAGATAGATAGCATAGAGAGGTTAGGGTCCGATCACATTCACTTAGTTCAAAAGATTCAACAAGAAGACATAGCTATAAGTGAATGCTGTAGAGGACAGAACACTAGTATATATATATATAATCAACATAGTGAAGATAATCATGAAGACATGTTGAGATTGAAGCCAAACCAAATGTGAAGACATGGCAAGGTAACGCCATGAGTGAAACACTTCAAAATAGAACATTTTGTGGTGGCATTACCCACCGTATAGGAAGTATTAGACCCATACACGGCGCACAATTATCGTGGCGCTCCGAAGTCAAATTCCACACTAATGTATTCACACTTAGAATGTATGTCTTCATTGATTGAAGATATACTTTACTTCGTGTGTTGCACATCTAAGTCATCAATATGCATAAGGGTTAGGATGTGTGCCTGATCACAGGACATTTGAGGATTCCAGGATATTTAGCTCACACCGTAACTTGCAAAATCTCTTCTCATCCAAGGGCTTGGTGAAGATATCTGCCAATTGCTCTTCAGTGTTGACGTGTATGATATCAATATCTTCCTTCACAACATGATCTCTGAGAAAGTGATGACGAATTTCAATGTGCTTTGTCTTCAAGTGCTGAACTGGTTGTTGGCAATCTTGATGGCGCTTTCATTGTCGCAGTAGAGTGGCACTTGCTTCAGATGAATGCCATAGTCTTTGAGCGTTTGCTTCATCCACAAAAGCTGAGCGCAGCAAGATCCAGCAGCAATGTATTCAGATTCAGCAGTGGAGAGAGATACACAGTTCTGCTTCTTTGAAGACCAACATACAAGTGATCGTCCCAGAAAGTGACATGTGCCTGATGTAGACTTGCGATCAACTTTGTCACCAGCATAATCAGCATCCGAGAATCCAACCAGATCAAACTCTGAGCCCTTTGGATACCATAATCCTAGAGTTGGGGTGTGAGCCAAATATCGAAGAATTCGCTTCACAGCTAAGTGATGCGACTCCTTTGGTGCCGCTTGAAATCGAGCACACATGCAAACACTAAGCATAATATCTGGCCTAGATGCACATAAATAAAGTAAAGAACCAATCATGGAGCGATATACCTTTTGATCGAACTCTTTACCATTGTCGTCAGGACCCAGATGATGCTTGGCTGGCATTGGCGTCGTGAAGCCTTTGCAGTCTTGCATACCGAACTTCTTCAGGCAATCTTTGAGATACTTCTCTTGAGATATGAAGATGCCGTTGTGTTGCTGTCGTATTTGAAGACCGAGAAAGAACTTCAGCTCTCCCATCATAGACATTTGATATTGCTCTTGCATCATATATCCAAACTCTTCATTGTACTTCTGATTGGTGCAGCCGAAGATAATGTCATCCACATATATTTGGCACATAAACAGTTCACCATCATATGTCTTCGTGAAGAGAGTGGGGTCGAGAGAACCAGGTATGAAGCCTTTGCTCTTCAGGAAGTATTTGAGTGTGTCATACTAGGCCCGAGGGGCTTGTTTGAGGCCATACAGTGCCTTGTTGAGCTTGTATACCATGTCAGGATGTTTTGGATCTTCAAAGCTAGGAGGTTGTGCAACATACACTTCTTCTTCAATCTTGCCATTGAGGAAGGCGCTCTTCACATCCATTTGATACAGAAGTATGTTGTGATGATTTGCATAGGCCAGCAGTATGCGTATGGCTTCAAGTCTAGCCACAGGAGCAAATGTTTCATCGAAGTCAATGCCTTCCACTTGAGTATATCCTTGAGCAACGAGACGAGCTTTGTTTCTGACAACTTGACCATGCTCATCTTGCTTGTTGCGGTATATCCATTTGGTGCCTATTATGTTGTGCTTCCGAGGATCGGGACGCTTGACCAGTTCCCATACGTTATTCAGCTCAAACTGTTGAAGCTCGTCTTGCATAGCTTGAATCCATTCAGGTTCCATGAAGGCTTCTTCAACTTTCTTGGGTTCTATTATTGAGATGAATGCGAAGTGCCCACAGAAATTTGCTAGCTGAGTTGCCCTTGAACGAGTGAGTGGACCGGGTGCATTGATGCTATCAATTATTCTTTCAATCTGCACTTCATTGGCAACGCGAGGATGTACAGGGCGAAGATTTTGCTCTTGCTGATCATTGTCGTTGTTAGAAGGAATGTCTTTAGGCTGAGCACTGTCTTCATGTTGATCAGGTGCTGAGATGATAAGTTCTTCTTCAGGATGAGCTTCAGAAGGTATAATTTCTCCAGTTCCCATTAGCTTGATTGATTCACTGGATGGAACTTCATCTAGCACATTTGGAAGTTGCTCTCTTTGTGAACCGTTGGTCTCATCGAACCACACATCCACTGTTTCAACCACTTTGTAATGAAAGAGATTGAAGACTCTGTAAGAGTGCGAATCCTTTCCATATCCAAGCATAAAACCCTCATGTGCTTTTGGTGCAAACTTTGAGGTGTGATGTGGGTCCTTGATCCAGCACCTGGCGCCAAATACTCTGAAGTAACTGACATTTGGCTTCTTGCCAGTAAGGATCTCATAAGATGTCTTGTTCAGAAGCTTGTGAAGATAAACACGATTGATTGTATGGCATGCAGTATCAATGGCTTCAGGCCAGAATTTTCTTGGAGTCTTGTATTCATCTAGCATCGTTCTGGCCATCTCAATGAGTGTTCTGTTCTTGCGTTCGACGACCCCATTCTGCTGTGGCGTGTACGGGGCTGAGAATTCATGTGTGATGCCCAAGGTATCAAGATATGTATCAAGGCCAGTGTTCTTGAATTCAGTGCCATTATCACTTCTGATATGCTTTATCTTGGCGCCATAGTTGTTCATTGCTCGATTGGCGAAGCGTCTGAAGACATTCTGCACTTTAGTCTTGTAAAGGATTATGTGCACCCAAGTATATCTAGAATAATCATCAACAATGACAAAGCCATAGAGACAAGCAGTAGTAGTAAGAGTTGAGTAATGAGTGGGACCGAAAAGATCCATGTGAAGCAGTTCGAAGGGTCGAGTAGTGGTCATGATTGTTTTCGAGGGATGTTTGGCCCTCGTCATCTTTCCTGCCTCACAGGCACCGCATAAGTGATCTTTCTTGAACTTGACGCCCTCGATGCCTATGACATGCTTCTTCTTTGCCAAGGTGTGGAGGTTCCTCATGCTAGCATGCCCAAGCCTCCGATGCCAGAGCCAGCATTCTGAAGCTTTTGCTAGAAGACATACGGCAAGTTGTGGTCCTGCTGAGAAATCTACCATGTACAAATCATCTTTTCGATACCCTTCAAATACTAGAGACTTGTCAGATTCCATTAGAACAAGGCAAGGATATTTTCCAAATATTACGATCATGTTTAAATCGCAAAGCATTGAGACAGACATTAAGTTGAAGCCAAGGGATTCAACAAGCATGACTTTATCCATGTGTTGATCCCTTGAGATTGCAACTCTACCTAGACCCAATACCTTACTTTTACCAGTGTCAGCAAATGTGATGTGGCTCTTTTCGGATGGACGTAAGGTTGAGTCCATAAGAAGGCTTCTTTTGCCAGTCATGTGATTTGTACACCCACTATCAATAATCCATTCTGAAGACGCTGGTGTCGTACCCTACAGTGCAGTTAGGGGGATAGGCTTCACGAAGAGCATTGTGAAGCAAAAACATTTGACGAACCAGTGGGTTATGAAAGCTTAGATCCAGATTAGGACTAATAGGGAGAGTAGCGAGCGATTCAGGAACGAAGTACATAGTAAGACCATTCGGGCATTTGATCTTGCGCCCTACAAGATGTTTAAGGTCCCCAGCAATAGCGTCAGACGATTTTGGTTTTCTGCTGGAGACCTTTCCCTGCAAAAGAGAGTTAAGCTTTCTTAGCCACCCACATCTTCAAGGGTGGCTTAGAAGCAATAAGTCTAAGTGCAGCACCTGAGAACTTTGGCTTTGGAGCCCTAGCAAACAGTCTTGCAGGCGGACAATAGTACTCATAAGAATAAGCAGAATTGTTCTTGGTCTTATGAACATGGCGGTTTGATGAACCGCTCTCATATTCATATGCCTGAGTATGGTTTCCCTGCAAAACATTTGCGTTAGTGCGACTCAGGTGAGTCCTCTGTCTGTATGAAGCCTTTGGACCGTATGAAGCCTTTGATCTGAGGTTTGTCTTCTTCACGTGAGGTGTCATGATGACATTCACAGGAAGATTCTCCAGACACCTTTTCGGAACCCAGATCTTCTTCATAGGCGGTCCATTCCTGCAGTTAGTACCAATGTACCTAGCAAACACTTCACCATTCTGATTCTTAAACAGTTTATAGTTTGCATCAAGGGATTCATCAATGATAATGGGGTTAGCACAAGTGAAGCCAGATAGATTGGATGGATCTGCTGAAGGTTCCTTTGCATCAACCCACGTGGTTTTGGGGTACTTCTCAGGTTTCCAGTAAGAGCCATCAGCATTCATTTTCCTTACGAACCCAACACCCTCTTTCCTCGGGTTTCGGTTCAGAATCTGCTTTTTGAGGACATCACATAGTGTCTGATGCCCTTTAAGACTTTTGTGCATCCCTGTTTCAAGCAATGTCTTCAACCTAGCATTCTCATCAGCAATAGCAGTGGTATCCTCAGCAGAGGGGTTAGTTACCACATCAACAGTTGAAGATATTGCAACAGTAGTAGCAGTAGAACATTCAGCAACAGAAGCAGCATTATCACGCTCAATGCATTTAAGACATGGTGGTTCAAATCCTTCCTGAGCGGAACTGATCTGTTTGGCGCGAAGTGACTCATTTCCTTTTGAAGATCTTCATGAGCCACTCTCAATTTCTCAAGATCTTGCTTCCTTTGAAGATAATCATAGGAAAGCTTTTCATGAGTTGTTGAGAGAGTTTCATGTGACTTTCAAGTTCCTCATACTTAACGTGAAGATTTTTTATGTCTTCAATTAAGGATTCAGATCGAGTCATTTCAGCACCTAACAGATCATCGCTTCTGTCTAACAGTTTTTGAATATGTTCCATAGCTTTCTGTTGTTCAGTTGCAATTTTAGCAAGTGTTTTGTAGCTGGGTTTTGAACCACAATCAGAGTCATCGTCACTAGATGTTTGATAGTGAGTAGTGCATGTGTTAACCTTGGCACCGCGTGCCATGAAGCAGTAGGTAGAAGCGGAGTAGTCCTTGTCATTTGCATCGGTGTCGGTGATGAAGTCATTGTCTTCAGTGTTGAAGATGGACTTGGCAACGTATGCTGTAGCCAGACTTGCGATGCCTGAATCGGACTCCTCCTCAGACTCCACCTCCGCCTCCTCAGAAGCGGACTCCTCCTCTGAATCCATTTCCTTGCCAACAAACACATGTGCCTTGCCAGATGAGCTCTTCTTGTGTGATGAAGACTTTGAGGAAGACTTGGAAGAAGACTTTGAGTATTTCTTCTTCTTCTTGTCGTCAGAGTCATATTCCTTGCTCTTCTTCTTCTTTTTGTTCTCATTGTCCCACTGTGGACACTCAGAGATGAAGTGGCCAGGTTTCTTGCACTTGTGACATGTTTTCTTCTTGTAGTCGTGAGCAGAAGCTTCATCATTCCTTGAGCTTGATCGGGAAGACTTTATGAAACCTTTCTTCTTGGTGAATTTTTGGAACTTCTTCACGAGCATAGCAAGTTCCCTTCCAATGTCTTCAGGATCATCCGAACTGCTGTCAGATTCTTCTTCAGATGAGGAGACAGCTTTTGCCATCAAGGCACGAGTTCGCCCATAGTTTGGACCGTAGATATCTCTTTTCTCAGAAAGCTGAAACTCATGTGTGTTGAGCCTCTCAAGTATGTCAGACGGATCGAGTGTCTTGAAATCAGGACATTCTTGAATCATCAGGGCTAGGGTGTCAAACGAACTATCAAGTGATCTCAGTAGTGTCTTGACGACTTCATGTTTGGTGATCTCAGTAGCGCCGAGGGCTTGAAGCTCATTTGTGATGTCAGTGAGTCGGTCAAATGTGAGCTGGACATTCTCATTGTCATTTCGCTTGAAGCGGTTGAAGAGGTTGCGAAGGACACTGATTCTCTGATCTCTCTAGGTTGAGACGCCTTCATTGACCTTGGAGAGCCAGTCCCAGACCATCTTAGATGTTTCCAAAGCACTCACACGGCCATACTGTCCTTTGGTCAGATGACCACAGATGATATTCTTGGCAGTAGAGTCCAGTTGAACGAACTTCTTGACATCAGCAGCAGTGACACCTTCTCCAGCCTTGGGAACGCCGTTCTTGACGACATACCATAGGTCGACGTCAATGGCTTCAAGATGCATGCGCATCTTATTCTTCCAGTAGGGATATTCAGTTCCATCGAAGACGGGGCATGCAGCGGAGACTTTAATTATCCCTGCAGTCGACATAGCTAAAACTCCAGGTGGTTAAACCGAATCACACAGAACAAGGGAGCACCTTGCTCTGATACCAATTGAAAGTGCGTTATATCGACTAGAGGGGGGGTGAATAGGTGATTTTTATGAAAGTCTTCAAAATGTGGAAGTTATGAAGACAAATGATAGAAATAAACCTACTACCCTGCAGCGGAAGGTAGACTACACTGGGCAAGCCATAGTCAAGTATTCAATAGAGTGAAAGCACAATGACTAATAGCAGCAATGTAGTAAGGATCAGGTAGGAAGATATTGTGAAGCCACACAGAACACGCAGTCACTCAGTGAAGACAAAAGATAGTGCGAACATACAATGACTTCACAAGGGGTAACAGTAAGTAAAGGGAAGGGAAGATGAAACCAGTGACTCGCTGAAGACATGACAACTGTACGTCTGGTTAGGGTGGCTAGGTATTTAAACCTTAGGACACACAGTCCCGGACACCCAGTCCTAAACACGCAGCTCAGGACACCTAGTCCTCACCGTATTCCCCTTGAGCTAAGGTCACACAGACCTCGCCCAATCACTCTGGTAAGTCTTCAAGGTAGACTCCCAAACCTTCACAAACTTCGTTCACCGGCAATCCACAATGTCTCTTGGATGCTCAGAACGCGACGCCTAACCAGCTGGAGGATGCACAGTCCTCAAGTGTAATAAGTCTTCAGATCACACAGACAAGAAGACTTAAGTGATGCCTAATTCTCTTTGGCTCTGGGTGGTTAGGGCTTTATCCTCGCAAGGAATTCTCTCTCAAAGGCTTCGAGGTGGGTTGCTCTCAAACGACAAAAGTCGTACTCTGAATCTGAGCAGCCAACCGTTTATGGTTGTAGGGGGTGGGCTATTTATAGCCACTTGGCAACCCGACCTGATTTGTCCGAAATGACCCTGGGTCACTAAGGAACTGACACGTGTTCCAATGGTCAGATTTCAAACTCACATGGCAACTTTACTTGGGCTTCAAGCAAAGCTGACTTGCCCGACTCTGGACAAGATTCGCTCTCAAAGTCTTCACTCGAAGACATAGGTTTTGTTTAAGCATCACTTCAGTCATTCTGACTGGTTCTCTTGGACCCCACTTAACAGTACGGTGGTTCCTATGACTCAACACAGAAGAAAGAGAACTACGAAAGATCTAAGTCTTCGAGCTCCATAGGCTTCATGTGGTGTCTTCTCTTGTCATAGTCTTCAATCTGAATATCTTCATATACCACCTTTGACTTCAATGTCTTCATACATTTTTAGGGGTCATCTCTGGTAGGAAAACCAAATCAATGAGGGACTTCTACCTGTGTTATCCTGCAATTCTCACAAACACATTAGTCCCTCAACTAGGTTTGTCGTCAATACTCCAAAACCAACTAGGGGTGGCACTAGATGCACTTACAGGCATCGATCGCGGAGGGCTTCTACATCAACACCATAGCCCCTCCGATGAAGTGTGAGTAGTTTACCTCAGTCCTACGGGTCCATAGTTAGTAGCTAGATGGCTTCTTCTCTCTTTTTGGATCTCAATACAATGTTCTCCCCCTCTCTTGTGGAGGTCTATTCGATGTAATCTTCTTTTTGCGGTGTGTTTGTTGAGACCGATGAATTGTGGGTTTATGATCAAGTCTATCTATGAATAATATTTGTATCTTCTCTGAATTCTTTTATGTATGATTGGTTATGTTTACAAGTCTCTTCGAATTATCAGTTTGGTTTGGCCTACTAGATTGATCTTTCTTGCAATGGGAGAAGTGCTTAGCTTTGGGTTCAATCTTGCGGTGTCCTTTCCTGGTGACAGTAAGGGCAGCAAAGCATGTATTGTATTGTTGCCATCGAGGATAACAAGATGGGGTTTTCTTCATATTGCATGAGTCTATCCCTCTACATCATGTCATCTTGCTTAAGGCGTTACTCTGTTTTTAACTTAATACTCTAGATGCATGCTGGATAGCGGTCGATGAGTGGAGTAATAGTAGTAGATGCAGGCAGGATTCGGTCTACTTGTCTCGGACGTGATGCCTATATACATGATCATACCTAGATATTCTCATAACTATGCTCAATTATGCCAATTGCTCAACAGTAATTTGTTCACCCACCGTAGAATACTTATGCTCTCGAGAGAAGCCACTAGTGAAACCTATGGCCCCCGGGTCTATATTTATCATATCAATCTCCTACTACTTAGTTATTTACTTTGCCATTTACTTTGCCTTTATTTTACTTTGCATCTTTATCATAAAAATACCAAAAATATTATCTTATCATATCTATCATATCTCACTCTCGTAAGTGGCCCTATAGGGATTGACAACCCCTATTTGCGTTGGTTGCGAGGATTTATTTGTTTTGTGCAGGTGCGAGGGACTCACGCGTAGCCTCCTACTGGATTGATACCTTGGTTCTCAAAAACTTAGGGAAATACTTAGCTACTTTGCTGCATCATCCCTTCCTCTTCGGGGAAAACCAACGCAGTGCTAAAAGAGGTAGCAAGAAGGATTTCTGGTGCCGTTGCCGGGGAGGTCTACGCAAAAGTCAACATACCAAGTACCCATCACATACCCTTATCTCCCGCATTACATTATTTGTCATTTGCCTCTCGTTTTCCTCTCCCCCACTTCACCCTTGCGGTTTTATTTGCCCTCTCTCTCTCTATCCTCCCTCTCTTTCTCAATTTGCCTCTTTTTGCCCGCTTGCTTTTTGTTTGCTCATGTGTTAGTTTGCTTGCTTGTCACGAAGGCTCAAGATAATACTAAATTGTGTGACTTCACCAATACCAACAACAATGATTTTATTAGCACTCCGATTGCTCCTCTTACCGATGCTGAATCTTGCAAAATTAATGCTGCTTTGCTGAATCTTGTTATGAAAGATCCGTTCTCCGGCCTTCCTAGTAAAGATGCCACTACCCATCTAAATAGCTTCGTTGATTTGTGTGACATGCAATAGAAGAAAGATGTGGATAATGATATTGTTAAATTGAAGCTATTTCCTTTTTTGCTTAGAGATCGTGCTAAAGCTTGGTTTTTGTCTTTGCCTAAAAATAGTATTGGTTCATGGAATAAGTGCAAAGATGCTTTTATCTCTAAGTATTTTCCTCCCACTAAGATCATCTCTCTTAGAAACGATATTATGAATTTTAAGCAACTTGATCATGAACATGTTGCACAAGCTTGGGAGAGAATGAAATTAATGATACATAATTGCCCTAGTCATGGTTTAAATTTATGGATGATTATACAAAAAATTTATGCCGGATTGAATTTTGCTTCTAGAAATCTTTTAGATTCGGCCGCGGGAGGCACTTTTATGGAAATCACTTTAGGAGAAGCTACTAAACTCCTGGATAATATTATGGTTAATTATTCTCAATGGCATACTGAAAGATCTACTAATAAAAAGGTGCATGCGATAGAAGAAATTAATGTTTTGAGTGGAAAGATGGATGAACTTATGAAATTATTTGCTAATAAGAGTGTTTCTTCTGATCCTAATGATATGCCCTTGTCTACTTTGATTGAGAATAATAATGAATCTATGGATGTGAATTTTGTTGGTAGGAACAATTTTGGTAACAACGCGTATAGAGGAAATTTCAATCCTAGGCCTTATCCTAGTAATCCCTCTAATAATTATGGTAATTCCTACAACAATTCTTATGGAAATTATAATAAGATGCCCTCTGATTTTGATTCTAATCTTAAAGAATTTATTACTTCGCAAAAGAATTTTAATGCTATGATTTACGAAAAATTGCTTAAGATTGATGATTTGGCTAGGAACGTTGATAGAATTGCTCTTGATGTTGATTCTTTGAAACTAAGATCTATTCCACCTAAGCATGATATCAATGAGTTTCTCAAAGCCATGAGAATTTCCATTGATGAGTGCAAAGAAAGAACCGCTAGGATGCGTGCTAAGAAAGATGCCTTTATAAAAGCATGTTCTTCTAGTTCCTATGAAAATAATGACGAAGATCTAAAAGTTATTGATGTGTCCCCTATTAAATATTTGTTTTGCAATATGAATCTTGATAATGATGGGACTGAATATAATCCACCTTTACCTAGAAGGCGTTCCTAGAATTCTGAATCTTTTGATCTTGGTGCTAAATTTGATAAAAGTGGGATTGAAGAAATTAAAACCCTAGATGTTGCTAAACCCATTATTATGGATTTCAAGGAATTTAACTATGAAAATTTCTCTTTGATTTATTGTATTTCCTTGTTGCAATCCGTGCTAAATTCTCCTCATGCTTATAGTCAAAATAAAGCGTTTACTAAACATATCGTTGATGCCTTGATGCAATCTTATGAAGAAAAACTTGAATTGGAAGTTTCTATCCCCAGAAAACTTTATGATGAGTGGGAACCAACTATTAAAATTAAAGATCATGAATTCTATGCTTTATGTGATTTGGGTGCTAGTGTTTCCACGATTCCAAAGACTTTGTGTGATTTGTTAGGTTTCCTGATTTTGATGATTGCTCTCTAAACTTGCACCTTGCAGATTCCACTATTAAGAAACCTATGGGAAGAATCAATAATGTTCTTATTGTTGCAAATAGGAATTATGTGCCCGTAGATTTTATTGTTCTTCACATATATTGCAATCCTTCATGTCCTATTATTCTTGGTAGACCTTTCCTTAGAACGATTGGTGCAATTATTGATATGAAGGAAGGAAATATTAGATTCGAATTTCCATTACGGAAAGGCATGGAACACTTTCCTAGAAATAAAATTAAATTACCTTATTAATCTATTATGAGATCCACTTATGGATTGCCTACCAAAGATGGCAATACCTAGATCTATTCTTGCTTGTTATGCCTAGCTAGGGGCGTTAAACGATAGCGCTTGTTGGGAGGCAACCCAATTTTTTTTTATTCCTTGATTTTTGCTCCTGTTTAGTAATAAATAAATTATCTAGCCTCTGTTTTGGTTGTGTTTTTTGTGTTCAATTAGTGTTTGTGCCAAGTAGAACCGTTGGGAAGACTTGGGGAAAGTCTTGTTGAACTTGGTGTAAAAAAACAGAAACTTTAGCGCTCACAAGAACTGCTGTCATTTTTATTTGGAAAGTGCTATTTAGTTAATTCTTTCTGTAGATGATTAATAGATAAATTCCTCACGTCCATAAATTTATTTTATAATTTTTGGGGTTCCATATCTTGCGCTAGCTACAGATTACTACAGACTGTTCTGTTTTTGACAGATTCTGTTTTTCGTGTGTTGTTTGCTTATTTTGATGAATCTGTGGCTAGTAAATTAGTTTATAAACCATAGAGAAGTTGGAATACAGTAGATATAACACCGATATAAATAAAGAATGGGTTCATTACAGTACCTTAAAGTGGTCTTTTGTTTTCTTTCGCTAACGGAGCTCACGAGATTTTCTACTTTAAGTTTTGTGTTATGAAGTTTTCAAGTTTTGGGTAAAGATTTGCTGGATTATGGAACAAGGAGTGGCAAGAGCCTAAGCTTGGGGATGCCCATGGAACCCCCAAGATAATCTAAGGACACCTAGAATCCAAAGCTTGGGGATGCCCCGGAAGGCATCCCCTCTTTCGTCTACTTCTATCGGTAACTTTACTTGGAGCTATATTTTTATTTACCACATGATATGTGTTTTGCTTGGAGCGTCTTGTGTGATTTGAGTCGTTGCTTGTTAGTTTACCACAATCATCCTTGCTGTACACACCTTCTGAGAGAGCCATATATGATTTGGAATTTGTTAGAATACTCTATGTGCTTCGCTTATATCTTTTGAGTTATATAATTTTGCTCTAGTGCTTCACTTATATCTTTTAGAGCACGGTGGTGGATTTGTTTTATAGAAACTATTGATATCTCATGCTTCACTTAGATTATTTTGAGAGTCTTAATAGCATGGTAATTTTCTTAAAATCCCAATACGCTTGGTATGCAAGATTAATAATAAAACTCTCTTATGAGTGTGTTGAATACTATGATAAGTTTGATACTTGATAATTGTTTTGAGATATGGAGATGGTGATATTAAAGTTGAGCTAGTTGAGTAGTTGTGAATTTGAGAAATAGTTGTGTTGAAGCTTGTGATTCCCGTAGCATGCACGTATGGTGAACCGTTATGTGATGAAGTCGGAGCATGATTTATTTATTGATTGCCTTCCTTATGAGTGGCGGTCGGGGATGAGCGATGGTCTTTTCCTACCAATCTATCCCCCTAGGAGCATGCGCGTAATACTTTGCTTTGATAACTTGTAGATTTTTGCAATAAGTATATGAGTTCTTTATGACTAATGTTGAGTCCATGGATTATACGCACTCTCACCCTTCCACTTTTGCTAGCCTCTTTAATACCGCGCACCTTTTGCCGGTATCATACACCTACCATATACCTTCCTCAAAACAGCCACCATACCTACCTATTATGGAATTTCCATAGTCATTCCGAGATATATTGCCATGCAACATTCCACCGTTCTGTTTATGACACACTCCATCATTGTCATATTGCTTAGCATGATCATGTAGTTGACATAGTATTTGTGGCAAAGCCATCGTTCATAATTCTTTCATGCTTGTCACTCATGCATCATTGCATATACCGGTACACCATCGGAGGCATTCACATAGAGTCATATTTTGTTCTAAGTATCGAGTTATAATTGTTGAGTTGTAAGAAAAATAAAAGTCTGATGATCATCATTATTAGAGCATTGTCCCAGTGAGGAAAGGATGATGGAGACTATGATTCCCCCACAAGTCGGGATGAGACTCCGGACGAAAAATAAATAAAAGAGGCCAAAGAAGCCCAAATAAAAAAAGAAAAGAGGCCATAAAAAAGAGAAACGGCCCAAATAAAAAAATATGAGAGAAAAAGAGAGAAGGGACAATGTTACTATCCTTTTACCACACTTGTGCTTCAAAGTAGCACCATGATCTTCATAGTAGAGAGTCTCGGAAGTTATCACTTCCATATACTAGTGGGAATCTTTCATTTTAGACCTTGGCTTGCATATTCCAATGATGGGCTTCCTCAAATTGCCCTAGGTCTTCATGAGCAAGCAAGTTGGATGCACACCCACTTAGTTTCTTTTTGAGCTTTCATATACTTATAGCTCTAGTGCATCCGTTGCATGGTAATCCCTACTCACTCACATTGATATCTATTGATGGGCATCTCCATAGCCCGTTGATACACCTAGTTGATGTGATACTATCTTCTCCTTTTTGTCTTCTCCACAACCACCACTCTATTCCACCTATAGTGCTATATCCATGGCTCACGCTCAAGTATTGCGTGAAGATTGAAAAGGTTTTGAGAATGTCAAAAGTATGAAACAATTTCTTGGCTTCATCGAGGTTGTTCATGATTTAAATATTTTGTGTGGTGAAGATAGAGCATAGCCAGACTATATGATTTTGTAGGGATAACTTTCCTTAGCCATGTTATTTTGAGAAGACATAATTGCTTTGTTAGTATGCTTGAAGTATTATTATTTTCTATGTCAATATGAACTTTTGTCTTGAATCTTTCGGATCTAAATATTCATACCACAATTAAGAAGAATTACATTAAAATTATGCCAAGTAGCACTCCGCATCAAAAGTTCTGTTTTTATCATTTACCTACTCGAGGACGAGCAGGAATTAAGCTTGGGGATGCTTGATACGTCGCCAGCGTATCTATAATTTTTTGATTGCTCCATGCTATATTATCTACTGTTTTGGACATTATTGGGCTTTATTATCCACTTTTATATTATTTTTGGGACTAACCTATTAACCGGAGGCCCAACCCAGAATTCTTGTTTTTTGCCTGTTTTAGGGTTTCGAAGAAAAGGAATATCAAACGGAGTCCAAACGGAATGAAACCTTCAGGAACATGATTTTCTCATCGAATACAACTCTGCAGACTTGGACCCTATGTCAAGACACGTAACAGGAGGCCACGAGGTAGGGGGCGCGCCTACCCCCCCCCCTCCCCGGGCGCGCCCTCCACCCTCGTGGGCCCCCTGTTGCTCCATCGACGTACTTCTTCCTCCTATATATACCCACGTACCCCCAAACGATCAGATACGGAGCCAAAAACCTAATTCCACCGCCGCAACTTTCCGTATCCACGAGATCCCATCTTGGGGCCTGTTCCGGAGCTCCGCCGGAGGGGGCATCGATCACGGAGGGCTTCTACATCAACACCATAGCCCCTCCGATGAAGTGTGAGTAGTTTACCTCAGACCTACGGGTCCATAGTTAGTAGCTAGATGGCTTCTTCTCTCTTTTTGGATCTCAATACAATGTTCTCCCCCTCTCTTGTGGAGATCTATTCGATGTAATCTTCTTTTTGCGGTGTGTTTGTTGAGACCGATGAATTGTGGGTTTGTGATCAAGTCTATCTATGAATAATATTTGAATCTTCTCTGAATTCTTTTATGTATGATTGGTTATGTTTACAAGTCTCTTCGAATTATCAGTTTGGTTTGGCCTACTAGATTGATCTTTCTTGCAATGGGAGAAGTGCTTAGCTTTGGGTTCAATCTTGCGGTGTCCTTTCCCGGTGACAGTAAGGGCAGCAAGGCATGCATTGTATTGTTTCCATCGAGGATAACAATATGTGGTTTTCTTCATATTGCATGAGTCTATCCCTCTATATCATGTCATCTTTCTTAAGGCGTTACTCTGTTTTTAACTTAATACTCTAGATGCATGATGGATAGCAGTCGATGAGTGGAGTAATATTAGTAAATGCAGGCAGGAGTCGGTCTACTTGTCTCGGACGTGATGCCTATATACATGATCATACCTAGATATTCTCATAACTATGCTCAATTATGCCAATTGCTCAAAAGTAATTTGTTCACCCACCGTAGAATACTTATGCTCTCAAGATAAGCCACTAGTGAAACCTATGGCCCCCGGGTCTATCTTTATCATATCAATCTCCTACTACTTAGTTATTTACTTTGACATTTACTTTGCCTTTATTTTACTTTGCATCTTTATCATAAAAATACCAAAAATATTATCTTATCATATCTATCAGATCTCACTCTCGTAAGTGGCCCTATAGGGATTGACAACCCCTATTTGTGTTGGTTGCGAGGATTTATTTGTTTTGTGCAGGTGCGAGGGACTCGCGCGTAGCCTCCTATTGGATTGATACCTTGGTTGTCAAAAACTGAGGGAAATACTTACGCTACTTTGCTGCATCATCCCTTCCTCTTCGGGGAAAACCAACGCAGTGCTAAAAGAGGTAGCATCTGGTCCAAACAACTGTCGGTCTCCAACTTCATCCCACATCAACGGTGTTCTGCACCTTCGTCCATACAGGGCATCGAACGGTGCCATCTTCAGACTGGCATGGTAACTATTGTTGTATGAGAACTCTGTGTAAGGCAGATTGTCATCCCAACTAGATCCATAATCTAGCGCACAGGCCCTCAACATGTCCTCCAGAATCTGGTTGACTCTCTCAGTCTGTCCATCTGTCTGCGGGTGAAATGTTGTACTGAACTCCAATCTCATTCCCAAAGTCTGGTGCAGCTGATGCCAAAACTTTGAGGTAAACTGTGTTCCTCTATCTGATATGATGGTCCTCGAAACTCCATGCAGACATACGATCCTGGTCATATATATCTTGGCCAACTTTGCACTGGTATAAGTTGTTTTCACTGGTATAAAGTGTGCCACTTTGGTCAAGCGGTCAACTACTACCCATATAGAATCATAACCTGATTTGGTCCTTGGTAATCCGGTGATAAAATCCATGCCAAGTTTATCCCACTTCCATTCGGGTACGGGCATAGGCTGTAGCAATCCTGCTGGCTTTTGATGCTCTACCTTCACTCTCTGACATACATCACATACGGCTACATACTCGGCGATATCCTTCTTCATCCGTGTCCACCAAAAACGCTCCTTCAAATCCAAATACATCTTGGTGTTTCCGGGGTGTATCGAGTATGGTGAGTCATGAGCCTCCTGAAGTATTAATTTCCTGATCTCTGTGTTATTGGGCACATAAACACGGTCCTCAAACCATAAGGTGTCGTGCTCGTCCTCACGAAAACCTTTGGCCTTTCCTTCGCTCATTCTCTCTTTTATCTCCGCAATCTCTTTGTCATCCTTCTGAGATTCTCGAATATTTCCCAACAATGTAGACTGAACCTCCATTGTTGCAACAAAACCTCTAGGAACAATCTCCAATTTAAGTTCCCGGAGATCCTCTGCTAACTCCTTCGGCAATCCCGTGCTCTCTAGGGTATTATCATAACTCTTCCGGCTCAAAGCGTCTGCTACGACATTGGCCTTTCCTGGATGATACTGAAGCTTCATGTCATAATCCTTTATGAGCTCCAACCATCTCCTCTGTCTAAGGTTCAGTTCCTTCTGTGTGAAAATGTACTTCAAACTCTTATGATCCGTGTACACATCACAATGGTTTCCAATAAGGTAATGTCTCCAAGTCTTCAACACATGCACTACGGCTGCTAGCTCCAAATCATGCATGGCATAATTCAACTCGTGTGGTTTTAGTTGTCGTGAGGCATACGAAATAACTCTTCCGTCCTACATAAGCACACTTCCAAGTCCTAGGCGAGAGGCATCGTAATACACTTGGAAATCCTTACGTATATCTGGCAGTGTCAGCACTAGGGATGTAGTCAAACGTTTCTTCAGCTCCTGGAAACTTGCCTCGCAATCTTCCGTCCATTTAAAATTGGTATCCTTCTTCAATAATTCTGTCATTGGCTTTGCGATCTTGGAAAAATTCTCAATGAATCTCCGATAGTATCCTGCGAGTCCAAGAAAACTGCGGATCTCGCTAACTGAAGTGGGCGCCAACCATTCAGTGACTGACTGAACCTTGGTGGGGTCTACTGCTATACCTTCTCCTGATATAACATGTCCAAGGAATCCGACTTCCTTCAACCAAAATTTCGCATTTGCTGAACTTGGCATACAACTGATGTCCCCTGAGTTTCCCGAGAACTAAACGCAAATGCTCCTTGTGCTCCTCTTCATTCTTCGAATATACCATTATATCATTAATGAACACCACAACAAACTTATCCAAATATTCCATGAACACCTTGTTCATCATGCTCATGAAATAGGCAGGGGCGTTAGTCAGTCCAAACAACATGACCGTATATTCATATAACCCGTACCGTGCGGTGAATGATGTCTTTGGTATATCCTTCTCCCGTATCTTGAACTGATGGTATCCCGATCGCAGATCGATCTTCGAAAACACCTTAGCTCCTTGCAGCTGATCAAACAGATCATTGATCATCGGCAATGGGTACTTGTTCTTAATCGTCACTTCATTCAAGGCTCGATAATCAACAACCATTCTTAGGGACTTATCCTTCTTCTCAACCAAAAGCACTGGGGCTCCCCATGGTGATGAACTCCGTCAAATGTAGCCTTTCTCCAATAACCCCTTGATCTGTTTCTTAATCTCCTCCAGATCATTCGCGGGCATCCGGTAGGGTCTCTTGGATATTGGCCCTGTGCCTGGCAATAGCTCTATCAAAAACTCGATATCTCAATCCGGTGGCATGCCTGGTAACTCCTCTGGGAAACCATCCAGGTAATCCTTTACTACAGGCACTTCCTCCTGAACAACTCCCGTGAGGGTATTTACTTGGCTACTTCTTGGCGCATGCCTAGATACATACTTGATCCTTTTTCCCTCGGGGGTGGTGAGGCAAATTGATCTACTAACATAGTCAATGCTTCCTCCGTACTTTGACATCCAGTCCATTCCTAATATCACATCCAATCCTTGTGACTCCAAGATAATTAGGTCGGACGGAAAAACATGGTTGCCAATGGTTAAGGGTATCTGGTCGCACCATCGACTAGCCATATACTCTACTCCAGGTCAACTTACTAACAGAGGGGTCCTAAGGGTTTGGGTCGGTAGTTTAAACTTATCCACGAATTCCCTTGATATGTATGAATGCGATGCACCAGTGTCAAAAAGAACAAGAGCGGTAAATGACTTAACCAAAAAGTTACCTATAACTGCGTCTGGCTGCTCTTTAACCTCCTCCACGTTAACATGGTTTACTTGTCCTTTATTGAATGGATTAGGCTTCTTCCTAGCGCTCCCATTTTCGTTTCCATTCTTCCCTTCAGGGCACTCCGTTGCATAGTGTCCAGTCTTCCCGCACTTGAAACAAGTAACGTGGCTTAGGTCTCTCTTGTTGGGTGTGGCTGGATTGGGGCAGTTCTGATTGTTGCTTGCTCCATTCCCATTCCCATTCCTTGGGCCAGTATGATTATGGTTACTTACTCCATTATGGGTGTGGCCTCCATGGTTATGAACAAGTCCTCCCGAGTTCGGGGTTAGGCGAGGCTTCTGCTGAGCTCCTGAGGTATACCTCCCTTGTCCATACTTCCTCTTACGGTTCTCAATCTGCTGCTGCTTCCCTTCAATCATAAGAGCCTTATCTACCAACTCCTGGTAGTTGTTGAATGTTGCCACCATCAACTGCATGCTCATCTCATCATTCAGCCCTTCCATAAACTTCTCCTGCTTTGCGGCATCTGTGGCCACATCATCAGGGGCATAGCGAGATAACTTGCTAAAATCATCCGTGTACTGAGCCATAGTACGGTTCCCCTGGCGTAAGTTGTGAAACTCACGCTTCTTCATACTCATAGCTCCAGTTGAGACATGGGTTTTACAGAAGGCTTGCTGAAACTGGTCCCATGTCACTGTGGCTATAGGGTAGGTGACAGTGTAATTCTCCCACCATGAGGCTGCTGGTCCATCCAATTGATGTGCGGCAAAACGCACCTTCTCAGCATCGGTACATCCTGCAGTGGTTAACTCCCTTCCAATCCTGCGGAGCCAATCATCTGCTACTATAGGCTCGGTGCTACTGGAAAACACCGGCGGTTGCAACCTCAGAAAATGGGCTAAGTTGTCAACTGGTGGTGGTGGTGGTGGATTATTGTTGTCATTGTTGCCTTGGTTCTGGACTAACAACTGCATCAGGGTATTCTGCTGTTGGATCAACTGAGTGAGCTCGGGTGGGAAAGCGAATCCGGGGTCATGTCTCGGAGGCATCTGATGGGTTTAGAGGGAAGAGATTAGAATAGAATGAGGTCTAATGAGAAAGAACTACCCATATGCACATGAGACAAACACAACCATTTCACTCAATCAATCAAGCAAGGGCATACAATTGGTCTAGAACTATCACGAAAGTGCTCGGACTACACTATTTACATGGTGGAATACTACTACTGATGTGGTGGTCTACTAAAAATATTCCTCGGTTTAAGACTCCATGATATCTGCTCCAGCTTCGTCTTCAGAGTCATCATCGCTAAGGTTGGAGTCGGTGTCGTCGATGATGATGTAGTCCTCCTGACGAATCTCCATGGGTTCTTCGTCTTCTTCTACTGGTGCAGGGTCTCCCATGAATACTCCGATCTTCTTAATCAGGTCGTCATTCTTCTCCAATAGTGTCGCAATTTCCTCCTCGTATCCATAGCGTGTAGACTTAAGTTCTTCTTCCAATTCGATGATCCTTGTCTTCGCCTTCTTCAGATCTATCATGCCTGCGCACATTTGATTCTCCTGGCGTCGAATGTGCTGGTTTAGTTCCTAGATGAAAGCTGCAATTGATCTATCTTTCCTGGTGCTGATCATCTCCCATTGCTCATCTCGGCACCCACAGATCTGGTAGATAGTATCCTTAAGATCCTTTTGGTGAACTTCTCCAATGTGTCCCATGGTGATGTGAGCTGCCATACTCTTTCCTAGACTCCAGGTTGGTGCATCAAAGGAAAACTCTACGGGTTTAGTGACTGGCGTGAAGGTCCTTCCTGGAACTTGAACTTGAATCATCCATCGCTCGTCTTCTGGTAAAGTGGCGTTGTAAGTCCCGGTGAAGCTTGGTATTCCTATGTTCAGGAACCTAGTGACTTCCTTCAAGTGCCGTCCAAAAGGTGTGTCTTCATCCGGTTGTGCAAACTTGTTCCTTGCATCCGCCATCCTAAAGAGTGGAAAATGGAGAGGAGTCAGAAATGAGAAGAGAATAGTGATCTATGGCTTTAGCTTAATGGTCCTGTCCTACACTCAGCGTGCGCTCTGATACCATCTTTGTAGCGACCCAGCCTCAAACGGTCAAGTCTTTGTGCTTCAGTGTCATCCCGAGATCGGTAATGCTGACACACACAGTACTCGAAGGATTTATAACAGAGTAGCAATCACACACTTATTACATCGAATGTCTCAAAAGAGAACTTATTACAATAAATATGGCTTAAGGCCATCTAACACGATAACAGCGGAAGGCTTGGAAGATAAAGTGAGTACATCAACTCCAACAGCATAGCTGAGCTGCACGGCAACGACCTAACGAACCTTACTCCTCGTCTGAAAAGTCTGCAACATAATACGTTGCAGCCCGAAAACGGGTCAGCACATGGAATATGCTGGCAAAATAACACAGTAGAGCAAGAACATAATAATGCTATCACTACATGCTTATTTGGCTGGTGGAAAGCTCTATGGTTATTGTTTTGCGAAAAGCCAATTTTTCCCTACAACAAAGGAATAGATTTTAATTTAACTATCATGGTAGTTGAAACATCATTGAGAAGGTTCCTCCAACTCGATCCCAATTAAAGTAATTATCAACCCAACAATATTAAGGTAAAAAGTGATGAGATACTTAAGATACTCCAAGTACTAGATACTCAAGATGTCCATAACCGGGGACACGGCTAACCATGATTAGTTTGTACAGTCTGCAGAGGTTTGCGCACTTTTCCCCACAAGACTCGATCGCCTTCGTTGGATTTCTCGCACTACATGGTGTTTGAGAAACGGATGACCGAGACACAGTCTTTCAGAAACATTAACTCTCTACTCCGGGCAGACCATACCAAACCTACAACCCACTACCTGTTGATCCACCTCTTCAAGAGCTTCACGTAACTTACTCAACTATGCTAGAGCCCATAATAGCTTGTGGCAGCACACGGAAGTTTCTAGCATGAATCATCTCAGTTCCCTTTGAGCCTAGGTGGCGGTCCATAGGAAAATCACACAGAACCCCGGGATTTCCAAAAAATACAGGCAACACTGGGTTCTCCAGGTGCCTCAATCCACCCAGATGTCTATTCAAGTTGCCACCTTAAGTTAAACCATTAATTAACAATCTCACATCTGTCATGGATTTCACTCACCCAAACCACGTCTACGAGCATAGCATAGCAATATAAGCAATTCGTATAAGTAACTCCCAAGGTTTGAAATATAGCCGGGCAATAGGTTCTATCTCATCAACTACTTCCCAACCCACATGTTAATGGCATCCTAATCATGCAATGTTTGAGGATTGGAACTAATGCATAAAAACTGGGTGATAAAGGGATATGATCAAAGTGTTACTTGCCTTGCTGATGATCCGCGAAACCTAGGGACTCCAAATAACACGCTTCGCACTCCGGGAATTCTATCGCAAAAAAAAATAGCATACATAAGCAATCAAGCAAACAAACATGGGTAAATCTCAAATAAGAAGATCTACCAGAAAGTTCAACTTAAGAACTCCAGCTGCAAAAAGAATCAAATCAAACGGAGCAACGAAACTCAAACGGCAAAAGAAACAAGATCCGTTTACTAATCTGAACTAAGGTCAAATTTTACAGTAGCAAAATCCTGTTTAAGTTGATTAAACAGAAAGAGGGTATCAAGGCGAAGATCTAGGCGCTTGAATCGCCTGCTTCCGATAAACGAGCAAAAAGATAAACTGAAACGGAAATCGGATCAGAAATCGTGATCAGAAATAATCGCAGAAAAATCCGATAAAAGAAAGCTGATGAACAGGCTAACGAATGCGCGTTCATTGTCTGTAACTAACGAGCGAAAACCTTTCATTAAAACGAACATACGAACGAACATCCACTAAAGAGAAGAACCGGGAAAAACCGGCGAACCGATCTAAAAAACGAACTAGGTTTTTCAAAAAAAAAACCGAAACGGTTTTCTTTAAAAAACCGGCGCCGAACGGCTACCTCGTCGGGTCCGATGAGACGCGAGAGCGGCGGCGGGGTGAGGCGGCGAGGTGGCAGCGAGGCGAGGCGGCGGAGAGGCGGCGCGGCATGGGAGCGGCGGCGGCGGAAAGGCGGCGCGGCGCGGGAGCGGCGGCGGCGGCGGCGAGGCGCGGTAGAGGCGGCGGCGCGGCTGTGGTGACGGGGCTGCGGGCGGCGAGGGGGCTTGGGTATTTAAAGAGGGGAGGGGAGGTGGCTTGGGGGAGGGGGCAAGACGGCGGGGAGGCGGAGACCGGCTCGGACTCCGTCCAAGTCGACGGCGGCGGCGCGGCTGTCCTAGCGCGGGACGAGGCAGCGGGGAAGGTGGGCCGGACCGGCTAGGTTTCGGCCCAATCGGCGCCCGAAGTTTTTTTTAAAATAATTCCGCTGAACAAAAAATCCTAGAAAAACAAAATAAAAAACTAAAATGCCAAAACAAATTTTCGCCGTCTAAATAAAATATTTAGAACGAGATGAACATTTTCTTGGCCCTAAAATGCAATTTTGAAAACGTGCAATTTTTCTAATGCAAACAAAATTGCAATAAAATCCAAATAAAAACAAATATTTGATTTTAATATTCTTCCTCCAATATTTCAATTATTTTGGAGAAGTCATATTATCTCCTGTCATATACTTTAACATGAAATATTTTTGGATAGAAAATAATTAAAACCAAAAATCCTCGTTACAAAATTTGATAAAATCAACTTTGAAAACCGAGGAAATCCCCAACTCTCTCCGAGGGTCCTTGAGTTTCTTAGGATTTCGAGGATTGCGAGACGAAATGCAATAAAATATGATATGCAAGAATGATCTATGTATAGCATTACAAATTGAAATTTTGGGATGTTACAATAAGATTTTATTACATGTATATCTAGACATCATCAGAACATTAAGGTAACACTCTTCCTTGTTGCTATGTAGCCTGGGATTGCATATTTAGTCATTCAGTACAATGCATGTTGCTAAATAAGAATTGAAAATGAAAAGGCATGTTAACTGCAATATCCTTAATAGCAACCAAATATCGTAATTCATAGTGGTATTGTTGAAACTGTTATTGATGAAATTGAACTGCATGGCAAATAGTTGCACATATAGAGCATCACATTGTGAAGAACTGAAATAAACAAGTCATAAGGACATCTCTAGGCGATCCTTAAAATGTTAAAGGAATAAAACCCTTAGTGGATATATATATATATACTCCAGCAATTTTTGGCCTTTTCTAGTCGATCCCCTAAACTTAAGGTTGTAAACTTCAATTTGATCAAGTTCAAAGCAGGTTCAACCGAAAGTAGCATTCATTCAAACATAAACATAAATAGTTTTGCATAACCGGACATACAACATAAATTTAAACTAAGCTCTACTACTTTCGGTCGAAGTAGAGGTCGAGCCAATCCTTCCTCGTCATGTACGGTGTGCAGCGAGCCGAATCCGGGCCAGTACCGTCGTCGGGGTCGTTGAGGAAGGCACTCCTCCACTCGTCGACGTCGATCTCCTTGTCCTTGGGGCCCACCTCGATGCCCTCCGTGCCGCCGTCACCGTCGCCTTCGACCTCGTCATTAGAGGAGAGCGCGATAACCTCGCCACCCTCCGCGCCGCCGTCCTCGTCGCCTTCGACCTCGTCATCGGAGGAGAGCGCAATAACCTCGCCGCCCTCCGCGCCGGCAAAGATCGCCCGCTCTGCCTCCACGAGCTTCGGCTACTACCGGCGAAGCTCTTACATGTAGGCCTCGTCGGCGGCCTCGGCCTCGGGGTGCTCCCATGCCTCGCGGTCCTCCTGCGCCATGGTAGAGCTCACCACCCCTAGCTCTGGTGGAACAAGGTGGATCGGACATGTGCCGAAGGGGAAATTGAGCCTAGCCGCCACGCCGTGGTAGCAGACCTGTCAGCGGTCGTACTCCATGGCCGCGAGCTCGGCCGTGTGGAAGCTACCGAGCCACCGGCGGGTGTGGGTCTCTCGATCTAAAATCTCGGCGACCCACGTCCCCCACCGCCGCTACCGGACCCCGAGGTAGGACTTCGTCGGCTGCCGGGTCCGGGGGAGGACGAGGAAGTCCTCGAACTAGCATAGGGGCATGGCGGCGGGCAGATCAGGGGACCAGCGATGGTGGGTCGGGCCCGTGGAGGACGATGGGGACACCTCGGCGGCCACCTCACCGGCGTCGAGCGAAAAGGCCGCGATAAACCTCTTTTTGGCCATTGGCTCCTCGAGCTCCCCGGCACACAGGCAGAGATTGAGGATGGAGGCGCCGGCGATGGCGGCGACATACCAATGGTTTCGAGGGTTGTGTGTGTCTGTGTGAGCGGAGGTTGTGTTTGAGGAAATACTGTGGCAACTGAAAATTTTACTAGGTGGGAGTAACAAGGCGGGGCTACTGAAAATTTGGATCAAGGGTGAGCAGATATTTTTGAGATTGTGAGGGATGCAGAGGCGGAGTAAAATGCCAGGGCTACTGAAAATTTGAATCAAGGGACTGAAGTAGAGCAGGAGTAACAGACATCGCACACGGTCTGTGTCAGGACCCCGATCCTAAGTCACATCGATCTAGCATGTAACACATCATATCACTTTGCGGCCTCACGCACGGTATTCCCACGGGTGCCACCTTACGTGGCCCGGGACCATTTGCGCCTTTTGGCTCACATATATGATAGTGTCGCTAGCATCCATATGACAGAGAACCCGGGCCGACATGACTAGTCGTAAACCCAAAGTGGCACTAACTTACAGGGACATGCATACATGACCCAGCAACGAACGTGACGGTCATCAGCGAGTGAATCCGGGCTGTAGCAGCTAGGCTAACAAGACTCCGAAGAATCGGGGCTGTAGCAGGCTAACAGGACTCCGGTAGACACCGTGTGACATTTCCCCGAACGGACAGACACAGGATCAAAGAAGGACACATGCCGGTCAGCCTAAGTGTTCCGGAGCAGTAGCAAGCTACCATGGCTTAGTGGAAGCACTAGGAGACATTTCCTGGTAAGAGAGGCTACCAAGGATAAACAACTAGGTTATCGGATCCCACACATGCCAAGCATTTCAAATCAAACACACAATATGCTTGATATGTGCAAATACAACATGGCATCACAACAAAAAGCTACAACTCAAAGTATTTATTCATTAGGCTCCAAAGAGCCAGATATTACAAACATGGGTCTGATGACCCAGTGTAACATCCCAAATTTTCAATTTGGAATGTTATACATTAGATCATCATGCATATCATATTTTATTTTGCTTTTGGTTTTGATCCTAGAAAATCCTAAGCAACTCAATGACCCACGGAGAGAGTTGGGGATTTCGTTATTTACATATTTGAGTTTTCTCAAATTTTGTAAACAGGATCATTTGATTTTATTTATTTTATCATCAATTATTTCTATTCCAAAAATATGAGAGAGGGAATAAAATGACTTTCCCAAAATATAGAAATATTGAGGATTTAATAAAAAATCAAATAAGATTTATTTCGGAGTTTTTCGGTATTTTTATTTGAATTTAGGAAAAATGCGTGTTTTTCAAAATTGCATTTAGGGCCCAAATAAATGTTCACTTTATCGGGCTTGATTTTAGAAGCCCGGGAAAATTTATTTCATGATTTTTGGAGTCTGTTTAGTATTTCTTTTTATTTTTCTTCCGAGCGGAATTATTTAAAAAAAGCGAAACCGACCTTGGGCCGTACCCGAGCGGGACTCCGCCCGGGGGCGCCTTTATATAGCGCCGCACCCGAGCCCCAGCCCACACCAGCCCCGCGCCCGATCCGCCGGACCCACCGCCGCCGCCGCCGGAGCAGCGCGCCGCCCGAGGTTCGCCGCCGCCTCGACTTCCGTGCCGAGTTTAAAAAATATATATTTTCGTCGGTTTTATTTTCAAAAAAAAATTATTTTTTTTTATTTTAATTATTTTCGGATTAGGTTAATTAACGATTAAGCTGTTCGTCGTTTTTCTTTTTCGTCGGATTTTCCGCGGTTATTTTCTGATCGCGATTTCTAATCCGATTTTCGTTTTAGTATAACTTTTCGCTTGTTTATCGGAATCAGGCAATTCAAGCGCCTGGAGTTTCGTCTCGAAACCCTCTTTCCGAATAATCAACTTAAACAAGTTTTTGCTATTGTAAAATTTGACTTAGATCCAGATTACTAGAACGAAGTTGTTTTCTTTCGCCGTTTGATTTCTTCTGCTTCGTTCGATTTGATTCTTTTTGCAAACCAGGGTTCTTAAGTTGAACTTTCCGGTTAGATCTTCTATTTGAGTTTTACCCATGCATTAGATGAGTACTTATTGTATGCTTGTTTGTTTGTCTGCGATAGAATACCCGGAGTGCGCCGCCTGTTACTTCGAATCTCTAGGTTTCGCGGATCATCAGCAAGGCAAGTAACACTTTGATCATACCTTTTTCTACAACCTAGTTTTATTGCATTAGATCAACCCTCACACATTGCATGATTAGGATCTAAATAAATTGTGGGATGGGAAGTAGAAGAGGTAGTACCTATTACCTGTTATTATCAAACCTTTGGGAGTTACTTCTACGTTTGCTTATTATGCCATGCTATGCTAGTAGACGTGGATTGGGTGAGTGATATCCATGACAGATGTGAGATTGTTAATTAATGGTTTATCTAAGGTGGCAACCTAACACACATCTGGGTGGATTGAGGCACCTGGTTTCCAGGACTTGCCTGTTTTTCTTTTGGACCGCCACCCAGGCTCAAAGGGATCATGAGATTATTCATACTAGAAACTTCCGTGTGCAGCCACAAGCCATTATGGGCTCTGGCATAGTTGATAAGTTGTGCGAACTCTTACAGTGGTAGACTAGCAGATGTAGGGGATGTAGGTGGTACGGTCTACCCGATCGTAAGGTGCTAGCGCTTCTGAAAGACTATGTCTCGGTCATCCGTTTCTCAAACACCATGTAGTGCGAGAAACCAAACGGAGGCGATCGAGTCTTGTGGGGAAAAGTGCGCAAACCTCTGCAGAGTGTAACAACTAATCATGGTTAGCCGTGTCCCCGGTTATGGACATCTTGAGTATCTAGTACCTGGATTATCATGTGAATCTCAACATGTTACTCTAAAATTAATTTTGTTGGGTTAATGATGATTCTTAATTGGGATTGAGAATGCTGTCAACCATTCTCAATGTTTAACAACCACCATGATAGTAATTAAATTTATTCCTTTGAAGTAGGGAAAAATTGGCTTTTACGCAAAAACTGTAACCATAGAGCTTTCCACCAGCCAAATATGCATATAGTATAGCTGTTGCATTCCATTACTCTCTATGTGTTACCTTGCCAGCATAGTCCATGTGCTGACCCGTTTTCGGGCTGCAACGTTAATGTTGCAGACTTTTCAGACGATGATTAAGGCGTTTTTAGGTCGTGGTTCTATACTCAGTGATGCTGTTGGAGTTGATGGACTCACTTATCTTCCAAGCCTTCCGCTGTTATCGTTATTAGATGGCCTTAAGCCATATTCATTGTAATAAGTTCTCTTTTGAGACACTCGATGTAATAAGTGTGTGATTGCTACTCTGTTATAAATCCTCCGAGTACTGTGTGGTGTCAGCATTACTGATCCAGGGATGACACCGGAGCACAGAGATCAGACTGTTTGAGGTCTGGTCGCTAAGGAGATGGTATCAGAGCACACGCTGACTGTAGGACACGACCACTAAGCTAAAGACCTAGATCACTACTCACTCTCTTCTCTTCTGACTTCTCATCTTTGCTACTCTTTAGGATGGCGGATGCAAGAAACAAGTTCACCCAACCAGATGAAGATACACCCTTTGGACGCCACTTGAAGGAAGTCACTAGATACCTGAACATAGGAGTACCAAGCTTCACGGGAACCTACAACGCCACTCTACCTGAAGAAGAGCGCTGGATGATTCAAGTTCAAGTTCCAGGAAGGACGTTCATGCCAGTCACTGAGCCCATAGAGTTTTCTTTTGATGCACCAACTTGGAGTCTAGGAAAGAGTATGGCAGCTCACATCGCCATGGGGTGCATTGGCGAAGTCTACCGCAAGGATCTCAAGGATACTATCTACCAGATTTGTGGGCGCCGAGATGAACACTGGGAGATGATCAGCACCAGGAAAGATAGATCAATTGCAGCTTTTATTCAGGAGTTAAATCAGCACATTCGGCGACAGGAGAATCAGATGTGCGCCGACATGATAGATCTGAAGAAGGCTAAGACTAGAATCAAGGAACTGGAGGAAGAACTCAAGGCTACACGCGGAGATTATGAAGAAGAAATTGAAGTATTGGTGGAGAAGAATGACGATTTGATCAAGAAGATTGGAATATTTATGGGAGGCCCGACACCAGTAGATGAAGACGAAGAACCCAAGGAGATTAGCCCGGAAGACTACATCATCATTGATGGCACCGACTCGGAACAAGATAGTAGCAATGATGACTATGTTGATGAAGCTAGAGCAGATATCATGGAGTCTACAACCATAGAATATTTCTAGTAGACCACCTCATCAGTAGTAGTAGTAGTCCACCATGTAAATATAGTAGTCCGAGCACTCTTGCGATAACTAGATTGATTGATTGTCTTTGTTTGATTGAATGATGTGAATTGTTTGCTTTTGCCTCATGTGCATATGGGTAGTGTTTTCTCTTTAGACCCCCTCTATTCTTATATCTCATCTTTTCAAAACCCTCAGATGCCTCCGAGACGTGACCCCGGATTTGCCTTTTCGCCGGAGCTCACCCAGTTGATCCAGCAGCAGAACACCTTGATGCAGTTGCTAGTTCAGAATCAGAATCAGGGGAACAACAACAACAACCCACCACCACCTGTTGACCACTTAGCCCGTTTTCTTAGGCTGAATCCGCCGGTGTTTTCCAGTAGCACCGAGCCGATAGTAGCAGATGATTGGCTCCGCAAGATAGCTAGGGAGTAGACCACAGCAGGATGCACAGATGCGGAGAAGGTTAAGTTTGCCGCACATCAGTTAGAAGGACCCGCAGCATCCTGGTGGGAGAATTTGACAGCCACCTTCCCAGTCGACACTGTCACATGGGACCAGTTTCAGCAGGCTTTTCGTACTGCCCATGTTTCAGCAGGAGCAATGGCCATGAAGAAGCGTGAGTTTCGTAACTTGCACCAAGGAGGACGGACAGTTGGCCAGTATGTGGAGGAGTTTAGTAAGCTAGCACGTTATGCCCCAGGTGACGTTGCTACGGATGCAGCTAAGCAGGAGAAATTCCTGGAAGGACTGAATGATGAGTTGAGTATGCAGCTGATGGTAGCCACCTTCAACAATTACCAGGAGTTGGTAGATCGTGCTCTTATGATTGAAGGGAAGCAGCAGCAAATTGAGAACCGCAAGAGGAAGTATGGACAAGGAAAGTATAATTCAGGAGCTCAGCAGAAGCCACGTTTTACCCCTAGGCCGGGAGGACATTTTCAGCATACCCATGGAGTAGGTAGCTCGCACAATCACAATGGCACCAAGAATGGTAATGGGAATGGAGGAAGCAATGGCCAGAACCGCAGCACCCCATCAACCCCAGCCAAGAAGGACTTGAGTCACGTCACTTGCTATAAGTGTTCGAAGCCAGGACATTATGCAAATGACTGTCCTGAAGGCCAAAATGGCAATGGAAGTTCTGGGAAGAAGCCGAACCCTTTCAACAGGGGACAGGTGAACCACGTTAGCGTGGAGGAGGTTGAAACTCAGCCCGATGCAGTAATAGGTAAGTTTTTGGTTAAGTCATTTAATGCACTCGTTCTTTTTGATACTGGTGCATCGCATTCATACATCTCAAGGGGATTTGTGGATAAGTATAACCTACCAACCCAAGCCCTTAGGTCACCCATGTTAGTAACCTCGCCAGGAGCAGAATATATGGCTAGACTATGGTGTGATCGGTTACCATTAAGGATTGGTAACTATGTTTTTCCCTTAGACCTAGTAGTATTGAAATCTCAAGGATTGGATGTGATATTAGGCATGGATTGGTTATCAAAGTATGAAGGGAATATTGAGTGTGCTAGTAAGTCAATTTTGCTTACCACACCAGAAGGGAGAAGGATCAAGTATGTATCCCGACATGTGCCAAAGAGGACACAAGTAAATTCCTTATCAGGAGTTGTGCAGGAGGAAGTACCAGTGGTAAAGGATTTTCCTGATGTATTTCCAGAAGAGTTGCCAGGCATGCCACCAGATAGAGACATTGAGTTTTTGATTGAGCTTTTGCCAGGCACTGGGCCAATATCGAAGAGACCATATAGGATGCCGGCAAAAGATTTGGTGGAAATTAAGAAGCAGATTAAGGAGTTACTGGATAAGGGATATATTCGCCCAAGTTCTTCGCCTTGGGGATCACCAGAACTTCTAGTGGAGAAGAAGGATGGATCGTTAAGAATGGTTGTTGATTATCGTGGATTGAACTAAGTAACGATCAAGAACAAGTACCCGCTGCCAATGATCAATGATCGGTTTGATCGATTGCAAGGAGCTAAAGTATTTTCCAAGATCGATTTGCGATCAGGATACCACCAGTTGAAGATTCGAGAACAGGATATTCCGAAGACAGCTTTTACCACCAGGTATGGGCTGTATGAGTATACCGTTATGTCATTTGGTCTGACTAACGTGCCTGCCTATTTTATGAACATGATGAACAAAGTGTTTATGGAGTTTTTGGATAAGTTCGTCGTAGTGTTCATTGATGATATCCTAGTATATTCGAAGAATGAAGAGGAGCATAAGGAGCATTTGCGTTTGGTACTTGGAAAGCTCAGAGAACACCAATTATATGCCAAGTTCAGCAAATGTGAGTTTTGGTTGAAGGAAGTAGGATTCCTCGGACACGTTATATCTGGAGAAGGTATAGCAGTAGATCCCACTAAAGTTGAAACCGTGACCAAGTGGGAAGCCCCAACAACAGTTGCAGAGATCCGGAGTTTCCTTGGACTCGCAGGATACTACCGGAGGTTTATTGAGAATTTCTCAAAGATTGCGAAGCCTATGACGGAGTTGTTGAAGAAGGATACTAAGTTCAAATGGACTGAGGAGTGTGAGGCAAGTTTTCAGGAATTGAAGAACCGTTTGGTTACCTCACCAGTGTTGATTTTGCCAGATCAAACCAAGGAATATGAGGTGTATTGCGACGCTTCACGTCGAGGACATGGAGCAGTGCTTATGCAGGAAGGGAGAGTTGTTTCGTATGCTTCACGACAACTGAAGCCTCACGAGTTGAATTATGCCACGCATGATTTGGAGTTAGCAGCCGTAGTGCATGCATTGAAGACATGGAGACATTTCCTTATTGGAAACCATTGTGAGGTGTACACGGATCACAAGAGTTTGAAGTACATTTTCACACAGAAGGAGTTGAACCTCAGACAAAGGAGATGGTTGGAGCTCATCAAGGATTATGATATGAGATTGCATTATCATCCCGGAAAAGCTAATGTAGTAGCTGATGCATTAAGCCGCAAGAGCCATGTCAATACATTAATGACGGGAGAAATACCCAAGGAGTTAGCAGAAAATCTTCGTGAACTATGTGTGGAAATAGTTCCGAGAGGCTATGTAGCAGCACTAGAGATTTAGTCAACTTTGATGGATAGAATCAGAGAAGCTCAGAAAACTGACAAAGAAATTGCCGCTATAAAGGAGAAAATGGGCCAAGGAAAAGCTAAAGGATTTCGTGAGGATGAGCACAACACCCTATGGTTTGAAGACCGTGTTTATGTGCCCAATAACCCGGAGATCAGGAAGTTGATTTTGCAAGAGGCACATGATTCACCGTATTCGATTCACCCAGGAAATACCAAGATGTATTTGGATTTGAAGGATATTTTCTGGTGGACCGGAATGAAGAAGGATATTGCAGAGTATGTAGCAGTTTGTGACGTATGTCAGAGAGTAAAGGCAGAGCATCAGAAGCCAGCAGGATTGTTGCAACCATTGCCGATACCCGAATGGAAGTGGGATAAGCTAGGCATGGATTTTATCACGGGATTACCAAGGACTCATTCAGGCTATGACTCGATTTGGGTTGTAGTTGATCGATTGACAAAGGTAGCTCATTTCATCCCAGTAAAGACCACTTACACCAGTGCTAAGTTGGCAAAGATATACATGACCAGGATCATATGATTGCATGGAGTTCCGAGGAGCATCGTATCAGATAGAGGAACCCAGTTTAGCTCAAAGTTCTGGAAGCAGTTGCATGAGACTTTGGGTACTAGGCTAGAATTTAGTACAGCTTTTCATCCGCAGACAGATGGACAGACCGACAGAGTCAATCAGATTTTGGAGGATATGCTGAGAGCTTGTGCGCTAGATTATGGATCTAGTTGGGACGATAATTTGCCATATGCAGAGTTCTCTTACAATAATAGCTATCAGACCAGTTTGAAGATGGCCCCTTTCGAAGCTTTGTGCGGAAGGAGGTGCGGGACACCGTTGTCATGGGACGAAGTTGGAGATCGTCAGTTGTTTGGACCTGACTTGATTAAGGAGTCTAAACAGAAAGTGAAGTTGATTCGCGATAGGCTCAAGGTAGCCCAGTCCAGACAGAAGAGCTACGCAGATTCTAAACGCAAGGAGACAGTTTACGAAGTCGGAGATAGAGCTTATCTTCGAGTATCCCCACTTCGCGGGATTAAGCGCTTTGGAGTTAAGGGGAAGTTAGCGCCACGATTTGTAGGACCATATCGAGTTTTGGAGCGTATGGGAGAAGTGGCCTACAAGTTGGAATTGCCAGAAGGATTGACAGGAGTTCATGATGTGTTCCACGTTTCTCAGTTGAAGAAGTGTCACGCAGAGATGGCTGACATACCTTGAGAGACACAGTGCCATTAGAAGCAATTCAGTTGGATAACAATTTGACCTATGAGGAGAAACCAGTCAAGATTCTCGAGTTTGCCAGCCGAGTCACTCGCAGCAAGGTTATCAAGTTTTGCAAAGTTCAGTGGAGCCACCACATGGAGGATGAAGCCACCTGGGAGAGAGAGGAAGATTTGCTCAAAGACCACCCTCACCTATTTTCTAGCCAACCCGAATCTCGAGGGCGAGATTCATTTTAAGGGGGGTAGGTTTGTAACATCCCAAATTTTCAATTTGGAATGTTATACATTAGATCATCATGCATATCATATTTTATTTTGCTTTTGGTTTTGATCCTAGAAAATCCTAAGCAACTCAATGACCCACGGAGAGAGTTGGGGATTTCGTTATTTACATATTTGAGTTTTCTCAAATTTTGTAAACAGGATCATTTGATTTTATTTATATTATCATCAATTATTTCTATTACAAAAATATGAGAGAGGGAATAAAATGACTTTCCCAAAATATAGAAATATTGAGGATTTAATAAAAAAATCAAATACGATTTATTTCGGAGTTTTTCGGTATTTTTATTTGAATTTAGGAAACATGCGCGTTTTTAAAAATTGCATTTAGGGCCCAAATAAATGTTCACTTTATCAGGCTTGATTTTAGAAGCCCGAGAAAATTTATTTCATGATTTTTGGAGTCCGTTTAGTATTTCTTTTTATTTTTCTTCCGAGCAGAATTATTTAAAAAAAAAACGAAACCGACCTTGGGCCGTACCCGAGCGGGACTTCGCCCGGGGGCGCCTTTATATAGCGCCGCACCCGAGCCCCAGCCCACACCAGCCCCGCGCCCGATCCGCCAGACCCGCCGCCGCCGCCGCCGGAGCAGCGCGCCGCCCGAGGTTCGCCGCCGCCTCGACTTCCGTGCCAAGTTTTAAAAAAAATCGTCGGTTTTATTTTCGAATTTTTTTATTTTAATTATTTTCGGATTAGTTTAATTAACGATTAAGCTGTTCGTCGTTTTTCTTTTTCGTCAGATTTTCTGCGGTTATTTTCTGATCGCGATTTCTGATCCGATTTTCGTTTTAGTATAACTTTTCGCTCGTTTATCGGAATCAGGCGATTCAAGCGCCTGGAGTTTCGTCTTCAAACCCTCTTTCCGAATAATCAACTTAAACAAGTTTTTGCTACTGTAAAATTTGACTTAGATCCAGATTACTAGAACAAAGTTGTTTTCTTTCGCCGTTTGATTTCTTCTGCTTCGTTCGATTTGATTCTTTTTGCAAACCAGGGTTCTTAAGTTGAACTTTCCGGTTAGATCTTCTATTTGAGTTTTACCCATGCATTAGATGAGTACTTATTGTATGCTTGTTTGTTTGTCTGCGATAGAATACCCGGAGTGCGCCGCCTGTTACTTCAAATCTCTAGGTTTCGCGGATCATCAGCAAGGCAAGTAACACTTTGATCATACCTTTTTCTACAACCTAGTTTTATTGCATTAGATCAACCCTCACACATTGCATGATTAGGATCTAAATAAATTGTGGGATGGGAAGTAGAAGAGGTAGTACCTATTACCTGTTATTATCAAACCTTTGGGAGTTACTTCTACGTTTGCTTATTATGCCATGCTATGCTAGTAGACGTGGATTGGGTGAGTGATATCCATGACAGATGTGAGATTGTTAATTAATGGTTTATCTAAGGTGGCAACCTAAACACACATCTGGGTGGATTGAGGCACCTGGTTTCCAGGACTTGCCTGTTTTTCTTTTGGACCGCCACCCAGGCTCAAAGGGATCATGAGATTATTCATACTAGAAACTTCCGTGTGCAGCCACAAGCCATTATGGGCTCTGGCATAGTTGATTAAGTTGTGCGAACTCTTACAGTGGTAGACTAGCAGATGTAGGGGATGTAGGTGGTACGGTCTACCCGATCGTAAGGTGCTAGCGCTTCTGAAAGACTATGTCTCGGTCATCCGTTTCTCAAACACCATGTAGTGCGAGAAATCCAACGGAGGCGATCGAGTCTTGTGGGGAAAAGTGCACAAACCTCTGTAGAGTGTAACAAACTAATCATGGTTAGCCGTGTCCCCGGTTATGGACATCTTGAGTATCTAGTACCTGGATTTTCATGTGAATCTCAACATGTTACTCTAAAATTAATTTTGTTGGGTTAATGATGATTCTTAATTGGGATTGAGAATGCTGTCAACCATTCTCAATGTTTAACAACCACCATGATAGTAATTAAATTTATTCCTTTGAAGTAGGGAAAAATTGGCTTTACGCAAAAACTGTAACCATAGAGCTTTCCACCAGCCAAATATGCATATAGTATAGCTGTTGCATTCCATTACTCTCTATGTGTTACCTTGCCAGCATAGTCCATGTGCTGACCCGTTTTCGGGCTGCAACGTTAATGTTGCAGACTTTTCAAACGACGATTAAGGCGATTTTAGGTCGTGGTTCTATACTCAGTGATGCCGTTGGAGTTGATGGACTCACTTATCTTCCAAGCCTTCCGCTGTTATCGTTATTAGATGGCCTTAAGCCATATTCATTGTAATAAGTTCTCTTTTGAGACACTCGATGTAATAAGTGTGTGATTGCTACTCTGTTATAAATCTTCCGAGTACTGTGTGGTGTCAGCATTACTGATCCAGGGATGACACCGGAGCACAGAGATCAGACTGTTTGAGGTCTGGTCGCTACACCCAGCATTCAAGTCATACAAGCAACAAGCACAGGCGGAAGCATAAACATCTCCGAGTGTAGACATCTGAAAAGAGAGAAGGCTAGTAAGCCTATCTATCTACAAGACCCTCCAAAGGGTACAAGATCGTAGCTGAGGTAACAAGATAAACATAAAAGTGCACGCGGAACTACTAGTGAGACTGAAGTCTCTCTGCAAAAACATAAATTAAGCAAACGTGAGTACAATTGTACCCAGCAAGACTTACATCAGAACTAGCTACATATGCATCAGTATCAACAAAGCGGTAGTGGGTTTTAACTGTATCAAGCCAGCTCTGACTCAGTGGCTATCCTAAATTACGTCTACAAGTAACTCTTTTGAGGTGGTGCACACGAGTCCATATATTCACCAATCAATACACCACTATGGATCCGCTCATGTATCCCTATGAGAACACCATCCATAGCACTCACGCTTATCTTGCGCATTTTAGAGTATCCACTTTCACTTGTCTATGAACTGTATAAGCATCCAAGTAGTCCTTTACCGTGGACACGGCTATTCGAATAGATGATGTTAACCCTGACTCAAAGGAACCCGTCCCCGTCCCATCAGCAATGTTCCCTCTTGGAACACGTATCTACGTCCGGTCCGGACACTGTGCCATGCCATGTGTCACCCGGACACACGCGTCATGCATCACCTGCCCACACACCTGACTGCAAATGTCCGTGTGACCACAAGGTAGGCTCTGATAAGCACGGAACTCAAGTCCTATGAGCCATATCACAAGACAATCCACCATGTTTTCCAACACGTCCTCTCATCACCAACTTGACCAAAACGGGTCAAGACACTTAAGTCTCTTCATTAGGACATGTTCATTCCAATTCATCACCCATATGGATTAGACCCAACACAACTCTAAGCATAGCAAGCGAGCATGGAAGAGTGGTCACAACAAAGCTCAAGCAACTCCTAAGCATGCTAGGATGGTTTAGCAATTTGGTGACAATGACAGGTCAAGCAAAGGAGTGGGTTCAACTACCGAGAAAAGGTAATAGTTGAAACGTTATTGTCCTAATGCAATAAAAGAGAGCAAGAGCAGAGAGTAGGATTGTATCGAAATGAACAAGGGGGGTTGCTTTCCTGGCACTTCTGAAGATAGTATAGTTCTTCATCATTGTCATCGATCTCATCGTAGGAACCATGTTTACTCAGAGGGGACAATTACCGGCAACAGAGAGAAAACACAATCAATGCAATGCACAATATGATGCATGATCATGACATGGCAACATGCTGTGTTTTGAGCTAATGCAACTAGAACAGAAGGTTTTGAGCTTATTTGAACCAAGGGTTCAAATTCAAACTCAAGTTATGAACTCATATAATGCATTATCATGTTTTGAACTAAACAACAAGTTTAAGTTTCTTTATTATGCATGAAACCAGTATAGATGGATAGATTGGATTTTTCTAATCATTTTTCATATATAACTTATTTCATTTGGAGTTATGGTTGAATTTCTATGAACTTTAGAAGTTTCAAACATTTTCTGAAATAAATAAACCATTTAAGATTTATTTAAATTCTAGAAAAGAATTACTACGTCAGCATGACGTCACTGTGATGTCAGCTATCAACAGGGCCGGTCCAGGTCAAACCTGACCAGTGGGGCCCATAGGTCAGTGTCTAACTAACTAACCTATTTTAATTAGTACTAATCTAGAAATTAGTTAGGGGCTGGCCCCACATGTCAGTGACTCGGAGGGGGAGTCAAATTGGGTCAACCCGGGTTAGACTCGTCAGAGTTGACCCGGGGCTCATCGCCGGCAAGGCCAGAGATGACAGAGAGGCTTGGGATTCCTCCTCCGGCGACCAAATGGCTGGCGGAGGGCATCTACATGACGCGGGCGCTCGTCCGCATCGAATAGTGGCGGTGGTTGGGCCTGGGGTGGCCGGAGTCGTCGCCGGCGTCGACCTTGGTGGTCGCTGGAGCTCAGGTGAGCTCCGGGTCGACGCGACGGTGGCCGGGGCAGCTCGTGCAGGGCACCTATGTCCTCTACGCGGCGCGGTGAGGAAGCTGAGCACAACGGCTGGACCGTCAGATGACCGGAGGCACGTCGGCGGCGAGCACAGGTGGCGGCGTGTGTGGGTGAGAAAGGTGCAGTGGCTACGGTGCATCAGAGTGAGAACAGAGAGGGGGAAGGGTCAGTGGCTCACGACGAGTCCAGGGGAACGAACGGCGAGTGCAGGGGACGGGCTGGAGACGTTGTGAGGTCGCTGGCGATCTCGGCGACCGGGCGGAGAAGGGTCAATGGGGAGGCGACAGGGCGTCCGACAATGCTCGCGTTGAGGGGGAGCTTCATGGCGTCGAGGTGGATGTCGGGGACAGCACGAGGAGGCGCTGGGATGGCTGTGGCTACGGCGGTGCTCGTCGGCGTGCATCGGGGTGTTCGGGCGTGCTGCAGAGAGGGAGCAGAGGCGAGGAAAGGACGAGGGAGTGGGAGAGAGGGACCGGGATGGCTGTCGGTGTCAAAACAGGCAGATCTCGGGTAGGGGGCCCCGAACTATGCGTCTAGGATCGATGGTAACAGGAGACAGGGGACACAATGTTTACCCAGGTTCGGGCCCTCTCTATGGAGGTAATACCCTACATCCTGCTTGATTGATATTGATGAATATGGATGTTACAAGAGTTGATCTACCACGAGATCGAGATGGCTACACCCTAAAAGCCTAGCCTATATGACTATGGTAATGAATGTGTCCTTTCCGGACTATCCCCTCCAGTTTATATAGACACCGAGGGGATCTAGGGTTTACATAGAGTCGGTTACATAAGAAGGAATCTTCATATTCGATCGCCAAGCTTGCCTTCCACGCCAAGGAGAGTCCAATCCGGACTCAGGTATAGTCTTCGGCCTTCATTTCTTCACAGCCCATCAGTCCGGCCCATGGATAACAGGCCGGACGCCCGAGGACCTCTTAGTCCAGGACTCCCTCAGTAACCCCTGAACCTGGCCTAAATGACGAGGAGTTTGGCGCGCAGATTGTCTTCGGCATTGCAAGGCAGGTTCCCTTTTATCCGAACTTCAAAATAGTCTTCGGATGCAATGATAGTATCCGGACCTGTCACATACACCATACAAAACCGTAGAGAGAATATATATATATTTCCAAGAGTCTAATCCACTGACAGCTTTTACAATATGACATCACGCCTGTTCGGTCATAATTTTGGACCGTTTTTCGTCTGCCTCTCCATGTTTCGAGACGTGGTTGCCATTGGCACGTCTTGTCGAACTAGATATCATGCCCCCTTATTATGGGATTCTCATCAATACGGGCGTGGGTGACCCAACCGTGTCGTTTTGCACAGCCCTCGGGAATAGGCGAGTGGGGAGACGCTTGACATTCGCGGCCTTTATAAGGGGATAAGGATTCCCTACCTTCACCCACACCTCAGCCCCTCCTCAGCCTTTCCGCCCCTGAGCTCTAGCACCCAAGCTTCTAGCTTTTCCCTCAACCGAGAAAACGCTCCAAAAATGTCCGGATCCAGAGCTGGGGGTAAGTGGATGGCCTCCTCCGTCAAGAAGAAGGATATCAAGGCACTCCGGGAGGCCGGATATCTGGCCAAGGAGATCGCTCACTGACTCCCGGATAAGGGACAGAGCATCCCTACTCGAGAGCCCCACGAGAGGGTTGTTTTCTCACACATTTCGTCTGCGGGCTGGGTTTCCCTCTCCACCCCTTTGTTTGTGGACTGATGTTTTACTACGGGCTAGACTTCCATGACCTAGCCCCCAACTTCATCCTCAACATCACGGCATTCATTGTCGTGTGCGAGGTCTTCCTCCGCATCCCGCCTCATTTCGGCCTATGGTTGAAGACATTCAACGTGAAGCCGAAGGTGGTGAGTGGCCAACAAGCAGAATGCGGAGGCGCCGTGGTGGGCAAGATGCCCAATGTTACCTGGCCCGAAGGCTCGTTCGTGGAGACGATGAAAGGGTGGCAATCGGGGTGGTTCTATATCACCGAGCCACGCAACGCCAACTAGGTGGTGGCCCCCGAATTCAGATCTAGATTCCCGATGTGGCTCACCTCCTGGCAAGAGAGGAGCCTAACCTGGGGTCCCTCGGATGAACTGACTGGGCTCCAGACGTGTGTCCAGAATATGATGGATAGGAAGATCAAGCTTGTCAACATGGTCCAGGTCATGCTCATTCGTCGAGTTCTTCCGTGCCAACGTCGGACTTGCTATTTGTGGGAGTACGATCCGACCAAGCACCAGACGCTACAAGAGCTCTTTGGCACAATGCACGAAGAAATCTGGAAAGTGCTCTTCAAGGCCGGCGAGACGCCACCGGCCCTAACCGAAGATCACGGGCTTAGCTTAAAATGCCAGGCTAACCCGGTAAGCTCTTCTAATATTTTCAAGGCGTACCCTTTACTAGCATATTTTGAGAAAAATCCTAAGCCTTCCTACCCGTGTTTTCAGGCCTGGATCAAAGATAGCGGAGGGGATTAACAGTCCGGCTCCGCTACCCGAAGACTAAGAATTCCCATTGTTGACGAAAATGCTTTTTCCAGCACCTTATGAGGTGCCGGAGAAGACATCCAAGAAAGCGGCCGAAGGGGCCAAGAAGGGCCTTCGCCGAAAAGGTGCTCTGGACATGATGTCCGAAGACGAGACCTCCTCTTCATCCGCTGACGATGATGACGAAGAGAAAGAAGAAAGTGACTCCCCACCTGAGGTGGGGAGGAAGAAGAGAGCGTCCTCCACAAATCCAGAGGCGGTTGCGCCTAAAAGGGTTAGAGGTTCCCACGTGATAACTCCGTGTGGGATGTGGACGGCAGTCCAGAGCGACCTCGCCGGACCAAGCCTCAGGCCGCCTCGTAAGTACCAGGATCCAAAAACATCTAGCTTTCCTGGTTTGTAATATTGATAGACCTTGTTATTGCAGTCCAGCGCATGATGGCTCCCCACGATCTTCGTTCGAGGGATCGCTAGACTCAAAGGAGATGGCTAGCATGTCTTCGCCACCTGCTCATTCCGTCTCTCCCAAGGGTGATGACGAGGTGGTGTCGCAAAAGATCATCCCCGATCGGGGGGGGCTTCCGGAGATCGTCGAGGCGGTGCCCCAAGATGATTCCTCAATTGGCGGATGGGTGGGGGGGAAGCCCCCCCCCCCCCCCCGAGGACCGGTGACGGGGGTCGAGTTCCCTTCGGACCTGAGCCGGGTACCATTCCGGAGACCTATGTGGCTCCGGAGTCCAATGAACGGCATGCTCCGAGAGGAGGGAGTGTGCCTGTTCCTCCGGTGACCTCTATCCAACTAGAGGCACCAGATAACCTGCTGGAGGCACTACGAGGCGCCTCTATTGTGGATGCACACCGCGCCCTTATGGGCACGGTAATAGAGAAGGTCCAGTTCATGAAAAGCGGACTGACCGAAGCCTGCACTAGCCTTCTATCAGGCTTTGAGGTAAGTAATGCGTTTGTAGGAAGAGTACCGCAGTATAGACAGTAGCCCATGATGCTCTGTTTGGTGTTCGGAAAGAAGAAGCCGAATAGAGGATCGAAGAGAAAAAATCGCAGGAGTCTAACATTAGTTGTTTTTGTGAACAAGCAGGTGTCGCTGCAGCCTGCCACTGCTCATGCTGCAGAGGTCTCCGGACTGAAGCGGAAACTGGAGCGGGCCGAGGAAGAGCTCGGCCTCGTAAAGAGGCAGCTAGAGGATAGCCAAGGTATGTGCTGATCTGCTGGTACCTTTTAAGAAAAAATGAAAAGTCCATCCAGACTGAGTTGTCGTGAACTTTATTAGGGGCCATGACCGAGGTGGCAGCCCTCAAGAAGGCGCTGGCCGAGGCCGAGGACAAAGCGGCCAAGGAGCGTGCCGTGAGTGAGAAGCACAAGGCCCGGGTCGGCGAGGCGCAACAATAGCTCCAGGACGCGATCAAGAGATTTGAGTCCTTGGAGCATGATTGTAAGGCGCAAGAGTCCGAACTGGCGACGGCCCGCCGGAGCGCATAGGATACACGAGCCGAAGCCCAGAACGCCCTCCAGGAAATTCAGGCGACCAAGGAGATTACAGCGGGTAATTATTTCACCATCCAAAGCAAGTATGTAAAAGAAACGTTCCATGTACTTATCCAAATTTGGGTTCTCCAGGGGCATTTGTGGATCTGCCGCATAGTATATCGGATGCTGCCGAGTATTACAGAGCCGAAGAAGGGATGTCTACAGAGAAGCTATTCTGGTCCCAGCATCTTGGACCCGAACATCCGTTGCCCTTCATCGACCTGCTAAAGCAGTTGGTCGAGCTGCACAAGTCGGCAGAGCTAGCCATGAAGGACCTGATAGTCCAGTTGTGGCCTGCTGAGCCTGTACCTAACAGCTATTTTGGACTTGTTAAGCGGCTTGTAAATGCCTGTCCGCGGCTCGAAACCGTGAAGCGGTCGGTCTGCATTGAAGGTGCACGTATGGCCTTTGCCCGCGTCAAGACGCATTAAGCAAAGCTGGATGCCAAGAAGCTGATGACCAAGGGGCCGCCGGAGGGCAAAGAGCATCGTCGACCCGAGCTCTATTTTGATGGCGTCCTGGAGGGGTCCTGCCTTGTGGCGGAACAATGTTCGAAGGATATCATTTTCCCATGAGAACATTTGTATTATCTTGTCCTGTAATGTGGAGTAGTGATGTTATGTATTATAATGCTTATGATTTACATTTTACCTCCTATGCGGCCGTTTATGAAATCTGAGAGTTGACTAGTCGTCGGCTTCTGCCCCCACGTAGATAGTACGGGGGTGTTCGGGATAAATCTAAACACTCTTTACTCCACATTCTGGTCCTTAAAGGAGGTGTTTAGCGCAACGAACAAGGCAATCAGACTATGCGGCCTTTACCGCCCTCACTTAGCCATAGGACTTTGACAATTTAAAAAAGTTGGCGAAGCCCCTGGTATTCGGAAGGTCGAAGTAGGGGCGTTATACATGCCTAGTCGGAGGGACCGACTCTTCGCATGAAGCGGTAAAAAACTCTAACAATTTGGAACCTCTCGAACAGCTGACTGGCTCTCGCCGTATCATGACAGTCAGTTTTCGGCTTTCTCTACTGAGGTGCTCGTTCGGAAGAACTGGGACACAATCACAGTAGTTCTCCCTTTACTACCCTAGCCGATATAGCGGAACGTAGGGTAGTAAGCACAGGAGCCGGGCAACCCAACTATTGAACAAAGACATGATTCGGAGCCGGTGCATATAGTGCTATAAGTTCGGAGTGCCGAACTATACTAAAAAAGTGTTCGGACTTTTATTGCCGTAGAAGGGGGTGTAATGAAGCCCCTGGCGCAGTAATACGTACCATAGTGTACGCGTGTAATATGTAATATACACAAAGGTGAGGAAACAGGAAAAATTAAGTAATAAGCTGACGTCACCATTTATCACTCATTGTGATGTAATTAGTACGTCGAGGCGTACTTTGTATGAGTAATGTGATAAGCAAGTAAAGCTATTTGACATGTCGCAACCAAGGCCGAGCTATGTGCGGGTATGTAAAACAAGTATGGCAATCGTTTAATAGAGACCACCTGGGGATTCCCTTGTATGCCAAAGCTTCTTGCCTCCTTGGTGTGTTCTGTAAGCGGGTCGTCCATATAGACCTCGAAAAGAGAAAATACCCGTGATAATAGAAAGAAAAAATAAAGGCGTGCGAATCCCAGGGTCGGTCAAGCCGCACTGTGGATCGCGAGCGAGTTATGCCTCCGTCAATACCCATGAGGTTTGAGTGCGTCATTATGTACGCGCGGCACGGGTGCCTCCTTCCTCATCAGGGCTGGGACGGAGGCTGAATTTACTAATTCAGCTCTTGACGAACCGAACTGCCCTTTTGCAGTGTAGTCTGAACCTTCTTAATGATGTCCAGGGGTTCGGCGGCCCGATTATGGTGCCGCTTTAGAAGGCCGCTCTGTACTTCTGCTGCTAGGGTTGTGGTATGTTCCTCTGTACGAAGGGAACGTTCCGTGTTTCCATTTACTGTAATGATGCCACGTGGCCCGGGCATCTTGAGCTTGAGATAAGCATATTGTGGCACCGCGTTGAATTTGGCGAACGCAGTTCGTCCGAGCAGTGCGTGGTAGCCGCTGCGGAAGGGGACGATATCGAAGATTAGCTCTTCGCTTCAGAAGTTATCTTGGGAACCGAAGACCACCTCCAGCGTGATCAAGCCCGTACAGTGGGCTTCCACACCTGGTATAACTCCTTTAAAGGTAGTTATCGTGGTCTTGATTCGTGAGGGATTAATGCCCATTTTGCGTACTGTATCCTGATAGAGCAGGTTGATGCTGCTACCACCGTCCATTAGGACTTGTGTCATGTGAAATCCGTTGATGATTGGGTCCAGTACTAATGCGGCCGAACTGCCGTGACAGGTACTAGTTGGATGATCACTATGATCGAAGGTGATCGAGAATGACCACCATGGGTTAAATTTTGGGGCGACTGGCTCTACCGCATAAACGTCCCTAAGTGCATGCTTGCGCTCCCTTTTGGGGATGTGTGTAGCGTATATCATGTTCACCGTTTTGACTTGAGGCGGGAATTTCTTCTGCCCCCCGTTGTTCGGCTGCCGAGGTTCCTCATCTTCGTCCTTGCTCTGCGATTCCCCTTCCTTGTTTCTGCTATTTACCTTGCTGGCTTGCTTAAGGACCCGGCAATCTCTGGTAGTATGGTTGGCTGGTTTGTCTGGGGTGCCATGTATTTGGCAAGGACGGTCGAGTATCCGGTCCAAGTTGGATGGTCCTCCGTCGTTCCTTTTATAGGGCTTCTTTCGCTGGCCGGATTTGGAGCCACTGAATCCGGCATGAACTGTGGTGTCATCGGTGTTATCGCCATTGCTTCGGCGTTTGTGTCTGTTGCGCCGGGGCTTGTTGGTGCTATTTTTGGCCTCGGAGGGGCCTGCTTCGTTGGTTGTGTTTATGCTGCAAGCCAGCCAACTATCTTCTCCCGTGCAAAAGCGGGTCATAAGTGCCGTGAGGGCTGCCATGGATCTTGGCTTTTCTTGGCCGAGGTGGCAGGCTAGCCATTCGTCACGGATGCTATGTTTAAAGGCCGCTAGGGCTTCGGCATCCGGATAGTCAACGATCTGGTTCTTTTTGGTTAGGAACCTAGTCCATAATTTTCTAGCTGATTCTCCAGGTTGTTGAACTATGTGGCTTAAGTCGTCGGCATCGGGTGGCCGGACATATGTACCTTGGAAGTTGTCAAGAAAGGCCTCTTACAGGTCCTCCCAGTTGCCGATGGAATTCTCAGGCAGGCTATTCAGCCAGTGTCTAGCTGGCCCTTTGAGTTTCAATGGGAGGTATTTGATGGCATGGAGGTCGTGTCCCCGGGCCATGTGGATGTGGAGAATAAAGTCCTCAATCCATACTGCGGGGTCGGTTGTTCCGTCGTATGATTCTATATTAACGGGCTTGAACCCCTCGGGGAATTCATGGTCCAGCACCTCATCTGTAAAGCAGAGAGGGTGTGTGGCGCCTCTATATCGGGCCGCATCATGGCGCACCCCTGATGGAGTGCGTCTGCGGTTATCGGCCCGGGTGTGACTAGGTTTGTCACGTCCGAATAGGTAGCCGTCATCCTGAGTCGGGGAGCGTCCTCGCAATCCGTATATTGATCTGGTGTGTCCTTCTCTGCTGTCCAGCTCCTGCCGAAGGTCGTATGTATGGTCCCGAGCTGTTCTATCCTTGTTTTTGCGAGGTGGTGGGGCGGGCTGTTGCTCGGCTTGAGTTGTCGCTTTATCCCGACCGCGGGGTGGTCGGTCCGCCGCACTATCCTGACCGCGTGGTAGCCGGTCCGCATTGCGTGAGGGAGGCATGGGATTTGGTTCTTCCTCATCGAACTGAGGTAGCGGTGTATGCTTTGGGTAACTCTTGACTTGGCGCTCGAGGTCGTATTCTTCGGCTGCCAGGACGTCAGTCCACCTGTCAATGAGCAAGTTTTGATCAACCTGGAGCTGTTGTTGTTTCTTTTTCAGGCTTCTGGCGGTAGCTATTAGCTGGCGCTTGAAGCATTCCTGCTCTAGGGGTGCCTCAGGCACGATGAAATCCTTGCTGTTGAGGCTCTCCTCATCTTCGGAGATTGGACGATAACTATCATCATCCGAGTCATTGGGCGTGGCCTGTTTATCAGGGTCATCTTGCCCGTTGTCTTGTTCCTTTTGTTCGGATGCGGCTCCGACAGGGTCTTCGTTATTTTCGGCGTCGACTGGAGTGCTATTCTCTCCGGTGCCAATATTCCCATCATTTGAGCGACGAGGCTTAGAGCGTCGTTTAGGGCGCCGGCGCTTGGACTGTGTCTCAGGAGGTTTATTCGCAACTGGATCTCCTTTGTCATCGTCGCTAGCTTTTTTAGGTGTGTCGACCATGCACACATCGTATGAAGAGGTGGCCGTCCAACATCCAGTAAATGGCGGGTTTTGGGTCTGCTCCTGGTTGGCATCGTCGTCCATACCGTCGATGTCTTTAGAGCCGTAATTGAGCATGTCAGTTAAATCATCGACAGTGGCTATGAAGTGGGTGGTGGGTGGGAAACAAAATTTCCCATCATCAGCCTCTGGTTTGAACCGAACATAGTTCGGCTGTGAGTCCTTCTCCAAGGACAAATTCTTTAAAGAGTTGAGCACATCACCCAAGGGAGAGTGCTGGAAGATGTCTGCGGCGCTAAATTCGAAAATTGACAATCGATCCAGCTCGATGTCCACGGGCGTACCCGATTTGGAACTCATGGTCGGAGACGAGTCCGGAGTTCCATTGACGTAGACATTGCGGGGTGCCGAGTCCGTGTGTGGCTCCAACGCTAGGGACTCTATGGCTTCGGATGGCACGGTTTGCTCCGGTTCTAAGGCCGTTGCAGCAGCAGGGACCATCCGTTGGATGTGATTCACTGACAGATTTAGGTCATGTTCATTGGAGCGAGGGGGAGCGATCGCTGCGGTCTCAAATCCATTGAAGATCAAGTCTCCACGGATATCCGCGACATAGTTCAGGCTTCCAAACCTGACCTGGTGGCCAGGGGCGTAGCTATCGATCTGCTCCAGATGGCCAAGCAAGTTGGCCCGCAGTACGAAGCCGCCGAACACGAAAATATGTCCGGGGAGGAAGGTTTCTCCTTGGACAGCGTCGCTGTAGATGATTGAAGGAGCCATCGAACCTTTCGTGGACGGCATAGTGGAACTCTCAATGAAAGCACCAATGTCGGTGTCAAAACCAGCGGATCTCGGGTAGGGGGCCCCGAACTGTGCGTCTAGGATCGATGGTAACAGGAGACAGGGGACATAATGTTTACCCAGGTTCGGGCCCTCTCTATGGAGGTAATACCCTACGTCCTGCTTGTTTGATATTGATGAATATGGGTGTTACAAGAGTTGATCTACCACGAGGTCGAGATGGCTAAACCCTAAAAGCCTAGCCTATATGACTATGGTAATGAATGTGTCCTTTCCGGACTATCCCCTCCGGTTTATAGACACCGAGGGGATCTAGGGTTTACATAGAGTCGGTTACATAAGAAGGAATCTTCATAGTCGGTCGCCAAGCTTGCCTTCCACACCAAGGAGAGTCCAATCCGGACTCAGGTATAGTCTTCGGCCTTCATGTCTTCACAGCCCATCAGTCCGGCCAATGGATAAAAGGCCGGACGCCCGAGGACCCCTTAGTCCAGGACTCCCTCAGTGGCGCGTGGCGTCGTCCAGACGTGTTGGGGAGGCGGCGGGCCGGCAGGAGGCGTGGCGCCTCGCGCGTGCGTGCATTGTCCCGCCTCTGCCTATTGGCAGAGGTAAGGGATGACTAGCACCAGGCCAGGTGGGCTGGGCCAGCACAGGTGAGCCCAGGTGAGCATCCCTCCCTCTCTGTTTTCTAATTTGTTTATGTTTTCTATTTATGTGCAACTGTTTTGGCTTTAGTAAAAATACCCAAGCATTTTGTAAAATCCAGAAATAATTTGTGGACACTCCCTGAATTAATCCAGTGGCCCACATTTAGTTTCAGAATTATTTGAGCATTTTAAATATTTATAGTAATTAAATGCTCAAATTCAAATACATAATGATTTAAATCAAAAATCCAGAGATGACCTAGAAATATGTTCATCATTTTTGGCAGAGGTTTTCACCTTTATCAGAAATCATGAACATTTTCAAAGGGCATTTTGGGTTCATTCAAGATTATTTTAGGTTGAACCTATTTGAATTTCATTTGGTGCTAGGGTTTAACATCCCCAATTCAGGTTTAAATGAAATTTAGACATGATGCAGCAACCAAGCTAGTCCAAGTGCATAGCAAGGCTAGGGATGTTACAACTCACCCCCACTAAACAAGAATCTCGTCCCAAGATTCAAGACGTGGGGTGAGAGGAAAAAGGGGGGTCACAAAACTAACACAATCTTCATGATCCAATTGCCATTTTCGAAGATGTTGATTCATTGCTTCAAATTGATCTTGACGTCTTTGCTTTCGAGATCTTCATCCAACACAATGACGACAGAAAGAAACTCTACAAGGAGCGATCTCCTCAAAGATCGAGCACTCAAGATTAGCTCATGGAGTGAGACGTTGAAACATCTCTTGAGTTGGGACACAAAACACACATCGAGAGCAATGGCAAGAGGTATATGACAACGATTCAATTGGGTAGGAAAAAATACCATGCTTAAGATGATGGTGCATGGTTTCAAGATAGCGAGGAAATAATTGCCATGATTCCATAATGGGGCACCTTAGGGAAGGTGACTCGTAGAATTATTCCCTTAAGTGGCAAAAGGAATTACTTTTGACATAGAGACCATTGAGACTCTTTATACCAGCCTAAGGCAATCATAATCAATCATTTGAAGGAGTTCAAAAGAATGACATACTCGGACTAGAATGGATGATGTGGACTACCTTGTTGAAGACAACACAATGGATGATTTTGCTTATCATCGGAAATGGATGGGACCCATGGTAAGTCCACTTTTGAAGATGGTCTTGGACAACAACTGTTGAGAAGGGCAGCCCATGGGAAATTGGCACAATGGTAGTGCAGGCTAGGAACAAAATGCAACTCTTGGGAATGTTCCAACCATCATATCTGCCTAAGATTCATATCCGATTTGTGATAGGATACTTCAGACTCAACATGTCTGAAAGAAAGTTTGCAACACAAACCGATGAGATAACGTTGTGAGATTCTCGGGAAATGGACTGCGGTAGCAAGCTCCAAAACATGAGCTGGTTCTGCTACACACATGTCAACACGCTGTCTTAGACAAGCATGACCACATGGTAGTCTTACAACAATACACTACCGAGTTCAGGTGGGGAACCATCAACGAGGATATCAAAGTCCGTGTATACTTATCGATGAACTTCTTATCCTTGAACAGATCAATCAGTGGCTTGTGTGCTAAGAATACATATGGAATGAAGGTAGCTAATCTCACAAACCAATGTATACTTCACACATGCATGACTAACTTGGGATGATTCCATAGGAAGCAACATTGACTTTCTCGAATTCACGACGGCAACTTGCATCAAATGCACATGTATTAGAGGAAGTCACTTCTTTCATCTAAACATATGCTTCATGAACGGGACATGAAGATAATGCTTATTAAAGCTTTCAACGCTAACTTCGATGTTCAACATGAATCATGGATAAGATGAAATTGTTGTCAGTGGGCTCAACAAAAATCCATCTAGGCTTCCATGTAAGTGGAATTCCACAACTATGTGAACAAGGTGATGGCATTGGTCAGACCCAAAAGATATAATGGTGTATGATCGAGGAATCAACCACGAGTAAGACAACATTATGAGTATCGTTGGTTCTGATTTGATTTGATGATATCCCACACTCAAATCAAAGTTTTGACAAGACAATAGATGCAACAACTGATCACGAGGACCAGTCGATGAAGATATCATCTTTCTTCAACACACACACACACAAATAGCCCTTTGGGATGAACTAAGTCGGGCAAGATTTTATCTTCCAACTCTCCAAGTTATTGTTTAGCTTAACCAACTAGTTCAGGGGTACCCAACGCAGATTATTGGAGAAGGGGTGGTTCAGAGGAAAACCATTTGATCACGAGCTCAACATAACGGTCAGGGGACAACATGGTGATACTTCCAAGAAGATATTCGGAAAATCACGGGCCACCGCTATGTTATGAAGCTCGAGAACAATCTTGCTTTTCAAGGCAAGACGATATGATCAAAAGAGCAAGGGATTGACACAATCCTAACTCGTTGATCAAGGAGTGCACCAGGAAAAATGGACTAGGTAGCACGATCAATCTTAGAATGATGGTTCAGTAACCAACACGCTAAGAATGGAATTATTGTCCATTAAGTACCAAGCAACACAGTTGCTAGGGGTATTGATTTCACACATCACGATTCACTTGTCGGCATTCCAGTTACAATAACACGGGAACCGAGGAATGAACAATGATGGCAAGAAGTATCACTGCATCAAGAATTCATAAGAGGTGGTGCAATTCTCATGTCATTCTTAACATAAGACGATAATTCTTCAGGGTAGAACAGAATCAAAAGCTGGGTTGGCATTTGGTTTGCGGATTACAACTGCTTTGACCCAATCCTGGAGATGGATAAGGTACTAGAGTTTGTTTCTCCTAGTCATTCCGAGATTGAATGGCTTGACGAAACACAAGAATAATAGGCATCGATGAACGAATGCACGCATACTCTTGACTATCAATTGATAAACAAAGGTCAGAAAACAACTAAAGAGGGACAACTCAAAGGAGCATATAATTTTCTGAGTTGTGGACGCATAGATTAGCATGTCGAACGAGTTCAACATATTTCTTCCGGATAACCCATGCGGAAAGGTAGAACTGGCAGAGTCACAACATAGAATCGAGAACTCATCAAGAGCACTCTGGTTGTGATCTTTTGGTTCAACGAGGAACTTCTGCCATAAGTAGTTCATGGTATTTGGAAGAGGAAATTACCACGGACCTCAAGGACTATCACAAAGGTTACTAATATCCTAAGGAATGAGCAAACACTATCAACATGGAGTAAGTAGAGTGAATCTTCGGTTCAAGAACCCAGGAATAGAATGCATACTAACTAAATGGCATCACGGGATGCTTTCAAGAATGATGGCCAGAATCATCACACTGGGAACACAAAACATGGCTAGATTCATAGGTGATTCTGTAAGATACCCTAGTGTCATAATAATAGCTTCAACATATATGTCGAGGCAATGGAGTACCTCAACACACTGGTTAGTGTGGTTAATCTGGCCCAAAGGAACATCGGGAACGTGAAGAAAGATTTGCAAGTGCATCAAACTATTTAGAAACCTGGGATGACTCGGACAGCATAACAGTTGTAAATGCTCAAAAAAATATTTGAGACATCCTGTAAAATGGTGGCATAACCACTTAACATCGCAATATCAAGGTTCTAAGGCCAGCTATGAACACACGGAAGTAATAGGAACTGAACTAAGACTTGAACCCATCAATCCTATAAGTCTATGGATTAGTAACACGTGATCCTGATAGAGAGAATAGAAGGCCTAGTTCCTTAACCTCGTAGGAAAGATAAGATGACTCGGATCAGAAGGGCATAGGGTAAAGGAGTAAAAGGAGCCTTATGTTCCCTTCCACAATCAATTCCCCTATATAACTAAAGCATTTCTAGACTCGACTTCGACCAGTTTGGCATGGTAATCCTACAAGCAGTCAGGCTCTGATACCAAAGCTATCAGGACCCCGATCCTAAGCCACACCGATCTAGCATGTAACACATCATATCACTTTGCGGCCTCACGCACGGTTTTCCCGCGGGTGCAACCTTACGTGGCCCGGGACCATTCGCGCCTTTTGGCTCACGTATATGATAGTGTCGCTAGCATCGAGAACCCGGGCCGATATGACTAGTCGTAAACCCAAAGTGGCACTAACTTACAGGGACAGGCATACATGACCCAGCAACGAACGTGTCAGTCATCAGCGAGTGAATCCGGGCTGTAGCAGCTGGGCTAATAGGACTCCGGAGAATCTGGGCTGTAGCAGGATAACAGGACTCCGGTAGACACCGCGTGACATTTCCCCGAAGGGACAGACACAGGATCAAAGAAGGACACATGCTGGCCAACCTAAGTGTTCTGGAGCAGTAGCAAGCTACCATGGCTCAGTGGAAGCACTAGGAGACATTTCCCGGTAAGAGAGGCTACCAAGGATACACAACTAGGTTGTCGGATCCCACACATGCCAAGCATTTCAAATCATACACACAATATGCTGATATGTGCGGATACAACATGGCATCACAACAAAACTCTACAACTCAAAGTATTTATTCATTAGGCTCCGAAGAGCCAGATATTACAAACATGGGTCTGATGACCCAGCATTCAAGTCATACAAGCAACAAGCACAGGCAGAAGCATAAACATGTCTGAGTATAGACATCTGAAAAGAGAGAAGGCTAGTAAGCCTATCTATCTACAAGACCCTCCAAAGGGTACAAGATCATAGCTAAGGTAACAAACTAAACGTCAAAGTCCACGCGGAACTACTAGTGAGACTGAAATCTCTCTGCAAAAACATAAATTAAGCAAACGTGAGTACAATTATACCCAGCAAGACTTACATCAGAACTAGCTACATATGCATCAGTATCAACAAAGGGGTGGTGGGGTTTAACTGCGGCAAGCCAGCTTTGACTCAATGGCTATCCAGAATTACGTCTGCAAGTAACTCTTTTGAGGTCACCAATCAATACACCACTATGGATACGCTCCTGTCTCCCTACGAGAACGCCATCCATAGCACTCACGCTTATCTTGCGCATTTTAGAGTATCCACTTTCACTTGTCTATGAACTGTATAAGAAACCAAGTAGTCCTTTACCGCGGACGCGACTATTCAAATAGATGATGTTAACCCTGACTCAAAGGAACCCGTCCCTGTCCCATCAACAATGTTCCCTCTTGGAACACGAATCTATGTCTAGTCCGGACACTATGCCATGCCGGGTGTCACCCGGACACACGCGTCATGCGTCACCTGCCAACACACCTGACCGCAAATGTCCATGTGACCGCAAGGTATAGGCTCTGATAAGCACAAAACTCAATTCCTGTGAGCCGTATCACAAGACAATCCACCATGTTTTCCAACACAGCCTCTCATCACCAACTTGACCAAAAACGGGTCAAGACACTTAAGTCTCTTCATTAGGACATGTTCATTCCAATTCATCACCCAGAGGGATCAGACCCGACACAACTCTAAGCATAGCAAGCGAGCATGGAAGAGTGGTCACAACAAAGCTCAAGCAACTCCTAAGCATGCTAGGATGGTTTAGCTATTTGGTGACAATGACAGGTCAAGCAAAGGAGTGGGTTCAACTACCGAGAAAAGGTAATAGTTGAAGCGTTATTGTCCTAATGCAATAAAAGAGAGCAAGAGTAGAGAGTAGGATTGTATCAAAATGAACAAGGGGGGTTGCTTGCCTAGCACTTCTGAAGATAGTATAGTTCTTCATCATTGTCATCGATCTCATCGTAGGAACCACGTTTACTCAAAGGGGACAATTACCGGCCACAGAGAAAAAACACAATCAATGCAATGCACAATATGATGCATGATCATGACATGGCAACATGCTGTGTTTTGAGCTAATGCAACTAGAACAGAAGGTTTTGAGCTTATTTGAACCAAGGGTTCAAATTCAAATTCAAGTTATGAACTCATATAATGCATTATCATGTTTTGAACTAAACAACAAGTTTAAGTTTCTTTATTATGCATGAAACTAGTATAGATGGATAGATTGGATTTTTCTAATCATTTTTCATATATAACTTATTTCATTTGGAGTTACGGTTGAATTTCTATGAATTTTAGAAGTTTCAAACATTTTCTGAAATAAATAAACCATTTAAGATTTATTTAAATTCTAGAAAAGAAGTACTGCGTCAGCATGACGTCACTGTGATGTCAGCAGTCAACAGGGCCGATCCAGGTCAAACCTGACCAGTGGGGCCCATAGGCCAGTGTCTAACTAACTAACCTATTTTAATTAGTACTAATCTAGAAATTAGTTAGGGGCTGGCCCCACATGTCAGTGACCCGGAGGGGGAGTCAAACTGGGTCAACTCAGGTCAAACTCGCCGGAGTTGACCTGGAGCTCGTCGCTGGCAAGGCCAGAGACGACGGAGGGGCTCGGGGTTCCTCCTCCGGCGACCAAATGGCCGACGGAGGGCATCTACATGACGAGGGCGCTCGTCCGCGTCGAGTAGTGGCGGTGGTTGGGCCTGGGGTTGCCGGAGTCGTCGCCGGCGTCGACCTTGGCAGTCGCCGGAGCTCGGGTGAGCACGGGGTCGATGCTACGACAGTCGGGGCAACTCGTGCGGGGCACCTACGTCCTCTACACAGCGCGGTGAGGAAGCTGAGCACGACGGACGGACCGTCAGATGACTGGAGACACGTCGGCGGTGAGCACAAGCGGCGGCGCGTGCGGGCGAGCAAGGTGTGGTGGCTACGGCGCACGAGAGCGATAACGGAGAGGGGGGAAGGGTCAGTGGCTCACGGCGAGTGTAGGGGAGCGAACAGCGAGCTCGGGGACGGGCTGGAGACATCGTGAGGTCGTCGGCGATCTCGGCGGCCGAGCAGAGAAGAGGGATCGATGGCGAGACGACAAGGCGTCCGGTGATGCTCGCATTGAGGGGTAGCTTCACGGCGTTGAGGCGGACATCGGGGACAACACGGGGAGGCGCTGGGTTGGCTGTGGCTATAGCGGTGCTCGTCGGCGTGCAGCGGGGTGTTCGGGCGTGCTCCAGAGAGGGAGCAGAGGCGGGGAAAGGACGAGGGAGTGGGAGAGAGGGACCGGGGTGGCGCGTGGCGTTGTCCAGACGCGTTGGGAAGGCGGCAGGCAGGAGGCGTCGCGCCTCGCGCGCGCGTGCGCTGTCACCCTCTGCCTACTAGGTACTAGTAGAGGTTAGGGATGACTGGCACCAGGCCAGGTGGGCTGGGCCAGCACAGGTGAGGCCCAGGTGAGCATCCCTCCCTCTCTGTTTTCTAATTTGTTTATGTTTTCTATTTATGTGCAACTGTTTTGGCTTTAGTAAAAATACCCAAGCATTTTGTAAAATCCTGAAATAATTTGTGGACACTCCCTGAATTAATCTAGTGGCCCACATTTAGTTTTAGAATTATTTGAGCATTTTAAATATTTATAGTAATTAAATGCTCAAATTCAAATACATAATGATTTAAATCAAAAATCCAGAGATGACCTAGAAATATGTTCTTCATTTTTGGCAGAGGTTTTCACCTTTATCAGAAATCATGAACATTTTCAAAGGGCATTTTGGGTTCATTTAAGATTATTTTAGGTTGAACCTATTTGAATTTCATTTGGTGCTAGGGTTTAACATCCCCAATTCAGGTTTAAATGAAATTTAGACATGATGCAGCAACCAAGCTAGTCCAAGTGCATAGCAAGGCTAGGGATGTTACAATCCGCACATACTAATCATGTGCTATCAAACATTAAAACCTTCCAGGCGGTAGATATTTTCGAGATAGCGAGGGATGCAGAGGCGGGAATTATTGGGGAGTGAGCTAGTGGCTTGACACGCCGGCTATGGACTATAGCCGACGCACCTTCTCGCGCAAGCCCTAGGCGTACTATACACCTAAGGACGATGCTCCAAGATATTCTGTACTACATCTCACACGGTTGGTGATAATAAACTGTGTGTGATCTACTTGATTTGAATTACAAAATGGGGTCACAGCGGCAATGGGCGCTGTTTGAATTGCTAGACCTTTTATCTGTAGTGAACGTGCAACTATATGTGTGTCGTAAAAGAATAGGAATTATTCAGGGTTCATTTGGACATTTTATACATTAAATTGGTTTTCTAGCCATTTCAGGTGCACAATTCAAAATTAAACTACATGCACATGCTCCGGTGCATCAAATTGGTTGAAAAATCAAATATGTGTCCTTCAGTGCATGCTTAGGTCCCATGCAAGAAATGGGAATGAATTTTTCGGAGTTTGTTTGGCCTTTTTTATACATTAATTGGGTTTTCTAGGCATTTTCTATGCACAATTCAAATTTGAACTACAAGCACATGCTCCAATGCTCTAAAGTTGGTTGAAAAATCACATGTGTGTCCTTGGGTGAATTTCTAGGTCCCATGCAAGAGATGGGAATGAATTTCAAACACCATGGCACTGTTGATTACTGGCAAAATGTTGAGATACCTGGTTTTTAAATTTTAGTAAATCCAAAACTCGTCTGAAATTCATGAAACTTTGCATGCTATCATGGAGCGGCATCAACATGTCGTGGTGAAAATTTTGTCCCATTTGGGGCAGGTTCGGGTATAAGCTTCTCACAAACCAGAGCTTCTCACAACAAGCATGATGGTTTCGATAGGGAACGTACCACCTTTGGGGATGGGATGATATCTGTTGCCTCTTATTGCTTTCAAAAAAATCTAGTGTCAACATAGAACAACAGGAGTGTTGTGTTCAATCTTGGATTTTTTTTCGGGGTTCGTTTGGCCTTTTTTATACATTAACTGGGTTTTCTAGGCATTTTATGTGCATAATTCAAAACTGAACTACAAGCACATGCTCCAATGCACTAAAGTTTGTTGAAAAATTACATGTGTCTCCTTGGGTGAATTTCTAGGTCCCATGCAAGAGATGGGAATGAAATTCAAACACCAAGGCACTGTTGATTGCCGGCAAAATGTTGAGATGCCTGGTTTTTAAATTCTACTAAATCCAAAACTCGTATGAAATTCATGAAACTTGGCATGCTATCATGGAGCGGCATCAACATGCCGTGGGAAAAAATTTGTCCCATTTGGGGCAGGTTCGGGTATAAGCTTCTCACAAACCAGAGCTTCTCACAACAAGCATGATGGTTTCGATGGGGAATGTCCCACCTTTGGGGACAAAACGATATCCATTGCCTCCTATTGCTTTCAAAAAATTTCTAGTGTCAACATATAACAAGAGGAGTGTTGTGTCAATTTTGTTGATTTTTCGGGGTTTGTTTGGACATTTTTATGCATTAACTGGGCTTTCTAGGCATTTTATGTGCATAATTCAAATTTGAACTACAAGCACATGCTCCAATGCACTAAGGTTGGTTTAAAAATCTAATTTGTGTCCTTGGGTGAATTTCTAGGTCCCATGCAAGAGATGGGAATGAAATTCAAACACCAGGGCACTGTTGATTGCGGCAAAACGTTGAGCTGTCTGGTTTTTAAATTCTAGTAAATCCAAAACTCGTCTGAAATTCATGAAATTTGGCATGCTTTCATGGAGCGGCATCAACATGCCGTGGTAAAAATTTTGCCCTGTTTGGGGCAGGTTGGGGTATATGCTTCTAACAAACCAGAGCTTCTCACAACAAGCATCATGGTTTCGGTAGGGAACATCCCACCTTTGGGGACGAAACGATATCCACTGCCTCTTATTGCTTCCAAAAAATTTCTAGTGTCAACATAGAACAACAGGAGTGTTGTCTCAATTTTTGTGATTTTTCGGGGTTCTTTTGGATATTTTTATGCATTAACTGAGTTTTCAATGCATTTATGTGCATAATTCAAATTTGAACTACATGCACATGCTCCGGTGCATATAAATTGGTTGAAAAATCAAATCTATGTCCTTGGGTGCATGCTTAGGTCCCATGCAAGAAATGGGAATGAATTTCAAACAACGACGCACCGTTGATTGTCGGCAAAACATTGAGATGCCTGGTTTTTAAATTCTAGTACATCCAAAACTCGTCTGAAATTCATGAAACTTGGCATGCTTTCATTGAGCGGCATCAACATGCCTTGGTAAAAAATTTGTCCCATTTGGGGCAGGTTTGGGTATATGCTTCTCACAAACCAGAGCTTCTCACAACAAGCATCATGGTTTCGGTAGGGAACGTCCCACCTTTGGGGACGAAACGATATCCACTACCTCTTATTGCTTCCAATTTTTTTCTCGTGTCAACATAGAACAACAGGAGTGTTGTGTCAATTTTTGTGATTTTTCGGGGTTCTTTTGGACATTTTTATGCATTAACTGAGTTTTCAATGCATTTATGTGCATAATTCAAATTTGAACTACATGCACATGCTCCAGTGCATATAAATTGGTTGAAAAATCAAATCTATGTCCTTGGGTGCATGCTTAGGTCCCATGCAAGAAATGGGAATGAATTTCAAACAACGACGCACCGTTGATTGTCGGCAAAACATTGAGATGCCTGGTTTTTAAATTCTAGTACATCCAAAACTCGTCTGAAATTCATGAAACTTGGCATGCTTTCATTGAGCGGCATCAACATGCCTTGGTAAAAAATTTGTCCCATTTGGGGCAGGTTTGGGTATATGCTTCTCACAAACCAGAGCTTCTCACAACAAGCATCATGGTTTCGGTAGGGAACGTCCCACCTTTGGGGACGAAACGATATCCACTACCTCTTATTGCTTCCAATTTTTTTCTCGTGTCAACATAGAACAACAGGAGTGTTGTGTCAATTTTTGTGATTTTTCGGGGTTCTTTTGGACATTTTTATGCATTAACTGAGTTTTCAATGCATTTATGTGCATAATTCAAATTTGAACTACATGCACATGCTCCAGTGCATATAAATTGGTTGAAAAATCAAATCTATGTCCTTGGGTGCATGCTTAGGTCCCATGCAAGAAATGGGAATGAATTTCAAACAACGACGCACCGTTGATTGTCGGCAAAACATTGAGATGCCTGGTTTTTAAATTCTAGTAAATCCAAAACTCGTCAGAAATTCATGAAACTTGGCATGCTATCATGGAATGACACCCGACAGGATGTGGTATTTTCCGTGTCCATTTTGAGAGAAGGCGCACTCGAATAATGACAGCCAACAAAGGCATTTGAAAAAATAGCTGCCACTTTAATATCTCAAATGTTTGTATAATTCAAATCGTGTGCGTTCTGTTAACCATTCATGTGACGCCATGTGTCTTGGTTTTAATGGCTGTAGGAGGTGTCGTGCAGACAACTACTTGACCTTGACTGAATGGGAGGCGTGCGAGCGCAGTCCGGTGTGCAGGCTGACCGAGAGGCATGCAAGCTGTCCTCCAATGCGCAGGCTCACCGAGAAGTGTGTGAGCTGTATGCTGCGCAGGCTCATTGGGAAGCGAGCCCTTTGACTTCCATGGCCGCCCGCCTTTCTCTCCATTATTTGCGCCCGAGCCACTGTTTAATACGGGCGGCCTTACTGTTCGCCTCCCATTCCCCTCCCTCCCGCAGACCTCCACCAACGCCATGGCGCAGAATGATCATCTCCCACTAGTCTTCAAGTTTGGTGAAGTCGACTCCGAGCCGAAGGACATAGAAAATAAGAAGGAATGGGGCCTCATGGACATGGCCCAGAACGAGTTGGCCACGGCGGTTGCTGCCCCCACTCCCGTCCCAACTCCCATCCCCGCGCCCGCGCCAGCGACCATCCCCGTAGCATTGACAGGCTGGTTGCCGAGCACTATCGCAGAGCTGGAAGCCGTGGGCGTCAGCGAGGTCTCCGCGGACCCGCGCGAGCTCGTGTACATGCCAGCGCCAGCACCTGTGCACGTGCCCGTGCGCGCCCCTCCACCCACCGTGGCACCGGCGCCCGTGCGTTTGGCTGCACCCGTCGTGCCCGTGCGCGCCCCTCCACCCACCGCGACGCGGTCCCCGTGCGTTTGGCTGCACCCACCGCCCCCGTGCCCGTGCGCGCGCCCCCCTCAGCGGCATGGGACGCTGCCGTCGACCGCTACCTCTCAGCGGCGCCAGTTGCCGTCCTCCCGCGCCCCGCCCGTCGATCGCGCGATGACATGATGTTTGATTTACACGTGAAGAACATTTTGTGCTGCCTTGAAGACTTCAACAACGGCGTCCTGGAGGACGACAATGACAATGACGGCACGGCACGCCGCCTCCCTGTCATCAGAAATAGTTTTTGGGGGGTTTAATACTGTATCTCGAATTCTCAATCATATGGATATAAATTCGTGGTGTGACTGAATGAAAGATATGGTTTGAACGAACTTGTGTTTTTCTCTCTTAATGTACAGACTTATCAAATGATTTTCTTTTGAAAAAACGTCAACGGTTTTTAAATATAAAACACTCATCGCAAACGTTTTAGTTAGAACACCCGGTATGCAAACCGACAGCTTCCCCAGGAAGCCAAGGGAAAATGTGTCGAGCAGGATTTCTGCATCCCTTCAACGCAAACAGTTGTTTTGCATGACCCGTGTGCAACCACGTACAAACAATTAGATAAGATTTGCATATCTGTCATTTTGGGTATGTTTCCATTTGTCAAACTGGAAAGATTGACATTTGTTTGTCTAGTAACATTGCCATTTGTTAACCTTGTAACACTGCGAGTTGTCAAAATATGCAGCTACAAATCACTAGCACTATCTAATTTTGCAACTAAAATCACTAGCATTGTTCATATGGACATCACTAGCAGGCGTGAGTTGATGGACGCATATGCAAATGTACCATTAATTACATACAACAAGCCATCAGCCCACAACGACAACGAGGATACACGTTGGATTATAGATCATTTCCAACAGAAAATTCTAGTAAAGTTTTTCTCACATAACAAATAACAAAGCGATGAAATAAACTTCAGCTCAACCACTCGTCGGCGTTGGAAACGCTTTCTTTGAACCATAAGTGATTTTCTGGGAAGGGCCAGCTATTGTCAATCTCGAGTATACCTGGCCATGGGAAGCCCGGCCCGGCCAGCCCGGCCCGAAAAAGCCCGACCCGGCCTAGCCCGACGCTGCTCCTGGGCCAGGCTTGGGCCTAGATTTTGAGCCCGATGGCCGGGCCGGGCCGGGCCCGGGCTTGTCGTTTTTTCACTTTTCTGAAGGTCGGGTCAGGCCAGGCCGGAGCTCGACGGGCTTTTACATGTTCGGGCTGGGCTCGGGCCCAGAAAATAGGCCCGATGGCCGAGCCAGGCTGGGCCCGAGCCTGGGTTTTTTGCGTCGGGATTGGCTAGGCCCGGCCTGAAGCCCGGCCGGCCCGAGGTATGGCCAGGTATAATCTCGAGACCAACGCAGGACTGATCATCGAGGCTGAAGCGGCCTATGTCAGGACCCATATTGGGACGGTAGGGAAGCATAGTAATGTCCGAGGTATAGATACAGTTGCTTCTCATAAATGGTAGTAACGTTGTGTCAACAACAGTTGGGTCACCTTCCACCATCATTAGATAGTTTCGTCCAAGGAATAGCGAGTTTCCTCCAAGACTTTCAATACTGAACCAGGGAGAAGGTGTTGGTGCTAGTACACTAGTATCCATCCTGAATACCCTGCAACGGATGTTGGAATAGGTCCGAAGAGTGCGACCATACGAGATAACACCTGCTTCCTTAGTAACATCAGCAGTGCCCTGTATACAGACAAGAAGAGGTGATCCATCGGAATAAGTTGCCAGGCGCCACTGAGTATATGGGTCTTGCTCGTCCTCATGCTCGTGAATAAAATTTTCAAGTATAGGTGGTGGAATGTTCATAGGACCTTGGAAACACAAGAAGGTTAATTAGTAAAGGAAAACTAGCTAACCCACATGCATGTGGATGAAACAATTATAATTATCGTGGAAGACAAACGTACCGAAATCATAAGAATTCCATGCAAAAACAGTGCTACGAGTGGTGGCAGCAAACACAAGACCCTCGCATTGAATTGCATCACAGTACTCATCCGTGTATAGAAACTGATTTTTGAGCAATATCCATCGAGTCAAACTATGAAGGACGGCAACAAGCTTGTCGAAGATAGCGACAACACAAGCATTCCTATAACCCCAAGAGCGGTTGGGAAGTCAACAAATTGCTATCTTTCGTAGACGATAGTCGGCATGATCGTATTTGAACTCACTAGAATACCAGTGTACTCAACCTCTGGGCGGTCGTCTGAGATTTTTGGAAGTGGAACCCGGTGACGAGTGTACACATTCACAAGTTCCCACTCGCAGTTGTACCCAATATAAACAACCCAATCTCCATTTGTGCTTACCCAAGCCTTGCCCTGAAGCGATGGCATCTTAACATCATACGTATCATTATCAAGCAGCATCAACTTACACAAGGCGAGGCTTCCCTCGTCCCCGCGCTAGTCAGCAGGGTCACGGCGAAGAAGATAGGGGAGATCAAACCGCTTCTGGACCCTTGGGTTCCTTGTAATGATGTTATTAGTTGAGTCGAGAATGGTCTTGAACGAACCTGCCATGCTAGCCGAGGTGATGACGTCGCACTGATCAATGAGTTCCTCCACTACGTCATCATTCAGATCGAGGCAAGAATAACAGGGTCATTCCCGGCATGTTCCCACCATGGAGAAGACGATCAAACAATGACAGAAGGAAGGGTGAAGGCAAATGGAGGAGGGAGGAAGAGCTACCGTGTGACGGCAGTTCCAAATTGAGAGGGAAAGGCGAAGAGTCGGCGGACGGTTGCCAGTTGCCACGGTACACGAAGAGGCGCCTGGGGAGCGAACGGTTGCCACAGAGGTCACACACTGACGACAAGGGCCGAGTGAACCGCATGCGTATATCGCACACACCTTGATCTGGCTGGCCGTTTCTTTTGTGTTGCCTAATCACAAACAGTTCATCCGAGTGAACCGTATGTTGTATATCGCACACACCTTCATCCGGTTGCCCATTTCTTTTGTGTTGTCTAATCACAAACAGTTCATCCGAGTGAACCGTATGCTATATATCACACACACCTTCATCTAGCTGCTCGTTTCTTTTGTGTTGCCTAATCACAAACAGTTCATCCGAGTGAATCATATGTTGTGTATCGCACACGCCTTCATCTGGCTAGCTGTTTCTTTTGTTCCTCCTCATCGCAAATAGTTAATTGAACTGAACCACATCGCACACGGAACTAAAATCTGAACAGTGTTTGATGCATCCATCATCGCAAACGTTTTATACATTTTTGACGGTTTTCATACACCATCGTTTGCGATTATTGCATATCACACAGTTTCTCGAAGGGTCTCTGATCGTAGTGTCGCGTTAGCAGCATCCTGTAGTAGTGATTGAATATCATTAATGATCTGGACATATGATCTTCCACCGAAGAAACCAACTGGCATCAACTACAAAGAGTAATCAACACTATTAGCAACCCATAGGTACCAATCTAAGGTTTTGAGACAAAGATTGGATACAAGAGGCGAACTAGAGTTTGAGAGGAGATGGTGTTGGTGAAGATGTTGATGAAGATTGACCCTTCCTCGATGAGAGGATCATTGGTGATGACGATGGCTTCAATTTCCCCCTCCCGGAGGGAAGTTTCCCCAACAGAATAACTCCCCCGGAGCCATAGATTGCTTCTGCCCAGGTTCCGCCTCGAGACGGTGGTGCTTCGTCCCGAAAGCTTCCTTCTTATTTTTCTAGGTCAAAACCTTTCATATAGCAGAAGATGGACATCGGGGGCTGGCCAGGGGACCCAGGCTTGTGGCCGCCTGGTGGGTCCCCTTCTGTTGTTTCTTCGCCCATTATTTTTTATTCCAAAATAATTCTTCGTAAAGTTTTAGGACATTTGGAGCTATGCAGAATATGTATCTCAGATTTGCTCCTTTCTGGTCCAGAGTTCCAGCTGCCGGCATTCTCCCTCTTCATGAAAACCTTGTAAAATAAGAGAGAAAAGGCATAAAAATTGTATCATAAAGAAAAATAACAGTCCATAAGGCAATAAATAATGAAAACCTTGGACAATCACGCTCTAGGTTCTAAGGTGATTGCATGATCATACCGCCTGTGAGGGGGAAGTTGGGTGGGTTCCTCAAAAATGTCCTTGAATTCTGTCAAGATGTGTTGAACCGCACGAGGAATGTACTGCTTGTTGGAGTGAACTGAATCTCCAGCAGGGCTGCTTCCGAGATCTCGTTCGTGCCATGCATCTGCCACAAACTGGCCGCATCCAAGGCTGTGAGAGAGTGTTGCTCGTCGGTATGGACACCTGTTAGGTGTACTGTTGTTCCCTGTCGCGGGAATTTCATGGTTTTCAGATTCCAATCACACTGCATAGGACTGTGTTGTCCGAGCCAGTCCACGCCCAGCACTGCATCATAGCCACCCAGATCCAAGACACGCATGTCCGTGGCAAATTCATGACCCTGTGTAGCCCATTTCAGCTACGGTACCATGGATGTACAGTCCAGGTTCTGTCCATTGGCGACTCTGGCAGTGTTAGCAGGGATACTCGTGGTACAAGCGCTGATGCGTTGAGAGAATGCACCATTGACGAAGCTGTGAGTGCTGCCTGAATCGGCAAGCAACAGCATGGTTTGGTCTTCCACAATGGCGCGCAGGCGAATAGTTTCTGGTGATTCTGTACCCTCGACAGCGTGAGTGGATAAGAGGCAGCATGCAACATTTGCAGGTTCTGGTTCATCGAGCAACTCGAGCGCTTGCACAACATCATCTGAAAAGCACTTCGCCAAAGTCCCCCACTTCAAGTGTCAGCAGCTGCGCCGATCGCTTGCACTGGTGCTCCCGTGAGTACTTGTCGCCGCAGTGAAAACAGAGGCCATGTTGATGTCTATAGTCGCAGAGCTCACGTTCGTGTCCGAAATCATCCGGAGCTGGCTTGGGCGCAGGAATGGCGCGTGGTGTTGTCCCTGCGGCAGGTGGCACTGCTGATGTTGGGGGAGGTCGCCCAAATGCTGATGGCAGGCTGTGCACTGGAGGTGGGCGACTGACAGATAATGGACGAAGTCGAGGATGTTGAATCTCTAATTCCTCCTCTTGAATCAGAGCAAACATTGTCGCTCTAGTAATACTGGTAGGCACCTGAATGCGCACAACGGCGCGTAGTTCATCCTTAAGGCCTAGTAGGAACTGGGTTACGAAGAACTTGGAGCTCGGGGTCGCGTTAAGAGCAATCAAATCGTACATAAGTACCTCAAACTGTTGGCGGTACTCCACCACTGTTCCTGTCTGACAGAGCTGAAGAAGATTATGCATAGTTGACTCAAACTCCTCTGGGCCAGATTCCTCCACCATGGCATGCCTAAACATATCCCAAGTGTTATCTGAATTTGTTTGACGAAATGCTCGAAGCCACAGTGCCGCATGACCCTCCACATACAACGCTGCTATTGTGACCCAACTATGCAGCGATACCCTGTACAACTCGAAGTATGCTAGGCAGCGGTCCAACCATATGCGTGGAGCATCACCATCAAATCGGGGAAAATGATGCTTCGACGGCTTGGAAAAGTACTCCTCATGCGGAGTTGGTTGTGAGGCGCGGGCTGCCAGCGCGGGTTGCTCCGACCAGAACAACATGTGTGGGCTGTCATTGGCGAGCCTGGCGAGCGGGGCAGCCCGATGACTTGTGGGATTGGAAGCGCGCTCGGGTGTGGTGCGGCGCGTGGATCGGCCGGGGGTTGTGCAGTGTCGCTGGCGGTGGCTGCTGTGGCCCCTCGCGAGCACCTGGTGTCTGCGACACTGCCACAGACGGATCACCCACTTGCAAGTTAGGAAAAGGGGAGGAGGAGGCTGATGGGGAAGCCACCTTGCGCACATCGTCCACCTTTGCCTGGGTAAGGCCGATTTGCTTGGTCAAACTCTGCAACTCGCGTGACACCTAGGTATTGAACGCGGTCTGCACCTCGGCGCGCACTTTCTCTTCTTCAAAACGGGAGAGAAGCTTCTTCATCAGGGTCGTGAGGCCCGCTGTCTCCTCCCCTACGGCAGCCATGAGCTGTCGGGTCTGGGCGGAAGGCTTGGACGACGCTGTGACACCTGCTCTGAGCAAATCAAACTCTGCCCAGGATTTTAGGCGATCTCATCGGAGTGAAATCGCACGTGAGGCAGTGGATTTTATCGATTGGCCAAGAGAATATGGGCGTGGCGGCACCGGTCTGGCAGCGGAGGAAAAAAATTGAGGCTCTAAATACCAATTGTGACAACCGGAAATCCTATGAAAAGGGATCAATCGCACAGGGGAAGAATTGGGGAGAAAACAGAGAAATACTACGTGAGAGCTAGACGAAGAGGGGATGAGAAGGTTCAGATCCAATTTCCATTCATGCTTAACTCATATGTCACGGTACAGCCCTAAATACCCCTCACCCACACACACGGCCCAACAACACCCTGGGCTGGCCCACTCTTTTCTCATCCCCTTACACCGCTAGTCCACCGATGATGTGTTCACATCGGGTGTGACAATCTCCAGCCACCCAGGCCCGAGTCATGGGCGGAGACGGCGACTTCAACGCCGCAGGCGGCGGAAGGGAGGTAGCGGGTCGGAGGCGTGGGGGGCAAGTGCGAGGCAGCCGCGGCGGGAGACGCAGGGCGGCGCCCCGGCCCGAAGGCCGCGGCAGGAGTTCGTCGCCGAGGGCCCGAGGCGGCAAGTGCGAGGCAGCCGCGGGCGGAAGACGCAGAGCGCCGCCCCGGCCCGGAGAGGTCGCGGCAGGATTTCGTCGCCGAGGGCCCGAGGCGGAGCGCACGGGGTCGGCAGGCGCAGCGCCGGCGAGTTGCTGGAGTAAGGATTGTGCAGCGGCGAGGAGGCGCTGGCTGCTTCCGCTTCCGCAACACGAAGGCGACGATGCGCGAGTCCCGGCCTCGTCCAGATCATCCATCGCCAATTCGCCAGGCAAGCTGAGCTCCTCCCTCCTCTCTTTTCCAAATCCGGATGCTTTGATTTACTACTGAATTTTCCATCAAAAAGCGCTAATTGTGGTTTAACTCCGCTAAACATCTTGTCCCGCCCCGCTATTTTAATTTGCAATTCAACTGAAACTTAAATCAGGCTAGCGCAACACTCGACACGCAGCGTCGTCCTCTCGGCCACTTTCACCACCACCCACCAGCAGCATAGCTTCCTCTTTTTCCGTAGATGGAATCGTGGAAGCTCAGCCTCTCTCTCTCTCTCGCAGTGCACCCACCACCAGTCCACCACCGCCACTGTCCTCTCTCCCTTTGGGTCACTTCTCTGTTCCCTCCTCCACCATTTTCCCCATCAGCTCTGCAAGCTGCGTGCTGATGCGGTCGAACCTTTCTTTGTTTGGAGGCTTTCTCTCCACCAGCGCAAGCTCGACACACACCAGTGTCTATGAAGGATAGCCTTGCCCTTGTGTGCTTTGCAGGGACTAGTGCCCCGCTATTTTGATTTTAATTTAGCTGAAACTGAAACCACGCTAGCGCAACAGTCGACACGTAGCGTCGTCCTCTCCCTTTGGTCACTTCCTTCAGCCACCACCCACCAGGAGCGGAGCTTCCTCTTTTTCCATAGATGGAAGCTCAACTTTTCTCTCTTGCGGAGGCTTTCTCTCGACCAGCGCAAGCTCGACACGAGCGTCTCCCTACGCCATGTAGGGGTGTCAGGGCATCACTTGTGTGTCTCCCTGCCAAGAGGAACCGCACAGAACAATGTGATTTGACTCACATATAGGCACAGGAGCATCTAGGCGTGCGTGCAAGGTTCAGCACGCAGCATTTAACGTTGAGGCCCGAAGCCATTGCTGTGCTTGTGCTCTCCCCCCCTTTCTTTCTCTCCCAAAACCAACCGAGGTAGAGTGAGCGAAAGAGGAAGAAGCATTTGCTGCTCTCCACCGTGCTTCCACCACCACCACCACCACCAAGAGAAAGAGGAAGAAGCATTTGCTCCTCTGCTCCGTGCTTCCACCACCACCACCACCACCAAGAGAAAGAGGAAGAAGCATTTGCTCCTCTGCTCCGTGCTTCCACCACCACCACCACCACCAAGAGAAAGAGGAAGAAGCATTTGCTCCTCTGCTCCGTGCTTCCACCACCACCACCACCACCAAGAGAAAGAGGAAGAAGCATTTGCTCCTCTGCGCCGTGCTTCCACCACCAGCAGCCCCGTCGTCCTCTCTACCTCTCGCTTCTTCCATCACCACCACCTCAGCTCAAGCCATGGCATCCTTGGCCAACCTCATGATCCCCACTTTTCTCGCTCACCCTCATGCTCCTGCATGCTCCTGCACCTGCGGTATGCGACGACCTAGGTGCAGGCCTCTCTCCAGGCCATCGCACATACATTGTGCTGCTGAGGCTGCCACCGCCTCTCGGCGGCTCCGATGAGCCACGCCTCATCCATACCTACACTGAGGTCTTCACGGGGTTTGCCGTGAGGCTCACCGAAGACGACCTTGCCGTGGTGTCCCAGAGGAAGGAGTTTCTGCGAGTGTTTCCAGACCATCTCTGGCACCCCAGCACCACTCACACTCCGAAGTTCCTCAGACTGGAGAAAGATGCCGGGCTGTGGAGGGACACCAACTATGGCCAAGGAGTCATAATCGGGGTTGGGACACCGGCATATACGCCAGAGCATCCTTCCTTTGATGACAGCGGCATCCCGCCACCCCCATCAAAGTGGAAGGGCTCATGCCATGGCGCTGCACGCTGCAACAACCAAATTGATAGGTGCCAAATTCCGTAATCCCAGAGCATATGATTCCGGAGATGACACGGGGCATGGAACACATACCTCGTCCACCGCAGCTGGGAACTTCGTCAGTCATGCCTCAGCCCACGGCCTCGGCAGGGGCACAGCTGCCGGAATTGCTCCACATGCACACTTGGCCATGTACAGGGTGTGCATAATTCTTGGGTGTGCATCCTCGGACATAGTTGCCGGGTTAGATGAAGCCGTCAAGGATGGTGTTGATGTGCTTTCACTCTCCCTCGGCCCCTTTTTTGATGTCAACTTCACTGATGATCCGGTTGCCATTGGCACATTCAATGCGGTAGCAAAGGGTGTTGTTGTCGTGGCTGCAGCTGGTAACAACGGGCCAAGGTCCTTTATTGCCAACTCTGCACCATGGTTGCTCACAGTTGCAGCTGGCTCGGTGGACCGAAGCTTCCAGACCGTTGTGCAGCTTGGCAACGGCGAGCACATCAGTGGGGAAGCTTTCAATCAGACCGCGAACTCAAGCTCCAACTCTGCTCCTCTGTATTGGAACAAACACTGCAAGTCATCATTGGCTGGAAGAAATGTGTCTGGCAAAATTGTGATTTGCCATAACACAGGACCAATGAATGACACAGGGTCAGCAATCAACCAGTCTGACATCAGTGGCATCATGAGTGCCGGGGCGGCTGGCATAGTCCTGATCAACAGGAAAGATGCTGGCTTCACCACCCTTCTGGAGGATTATGGCAGTGATGTTGTGCAGGTGACCGTGGCTGATGGCAACGATATCATAGAGTATGCAAGGGCAACAAGCAAAGCCAGTGCCAAAGTCATATACAAGAACACTGTGCTTGGTGTCCGTCCATCTCCCACTGTCGCGGCATTCTCATCCCGCGGTCCCAGCACGTTCAGCCCCGGTGTGCTAAAGCCAGATATATTAGCACCCGGGCTCAACATCATTGCTGCATGGCCACCACTCACCATTCTTGGATCTGGGCCATTCAACATTAGATCAGGGACATCCATGTCGACTCCACATGTCAGTGGAATCGCTGCGCTTGTCAAGAGCTCCCATCCTGATTGGTCTGCTGCTGCTATCAAGTCAGCCATCCTCACCACAGCTGATATCACGGACAGCGCTGGTGGCCCGATCTTGGACGAGCAGCATCAGAGGGCAACCGCGTATGCCATGGGTGCTGGCCATGCCAATCCTATAAAAGCTATTGATCCGGGCCTTGTGTATGACCTTAGCATCACTGAATATGCTGGCTACATATGTGCTCTCCTCGGTGATCAAGGCTTGGCAACCATTGCGCGTGACCCGACGCTGTCCTGCAAAATGCTTCCCAAGATACCAGAGGCACAGTTGAACTACCCATCCATAACAGTGCCACTCAGGTCAAGGCCATTCACGGTGAACAGAACCGTGACAAATGTGGGGCCAATAAATTCAGTATACACACTGAAGATGGAGGTTCCCAAGTCTCTCACAGTGCGAGTCTACCCAGAGACGCTGGTCTTCTCCAAGGTTGGACAAAAGAAAACATTCAGCATTACTGTGAGCAGGCATCGCAGTGTCGGGTCAAAGGCCTTGCAGGGAAGTTTGAGCTGGGTGTCCAAAAAACATGTTGTGCGTAGTCCGATCGTGGCTTCTCCTCTGTTGTAATCAGGAAAAGCATGTGTGACATATGACGTTGGAGAATCGCACATGTAATATTGTAATTAGGGAAATGACTGTCTTTTAGTTAGAAGTGTATCCATGCCTGTAAAATAATTGATGTTTGGACGTTTAGCATCCATTGCTGTCACAATTCTTTTCTGAATTATTTTTCCTTTTCCCAACTTATCAACAGTGTTTGCTGCAGGTAGTAGATCACCATTGAGAGGTGCTGCTTCTAAGGTGTAAAATCCATCCAGGTACCTAAACCTACCCTTTCCCTCATATGGGTATATGCCATTGCTACCTCCAGATTTTTTATCTGCGCTATTGATGATATACTTTCTGCTGATATGAGCTATTGATGATAAACTTGCTCTTTTTTTGTTTCCTCTACATTAGTTCCTTTCAATGCTTAGGTTCAGTTGGGCACTAATGACTATTTCGGGTGCTTTGAAATTAGATTTTGATGATATTAAGGTCATCATCAATCTACATGAACAAAGGAGAGGTTTGCCTGAATACTCGTAGCTAAATTGGTTTTTCTCCCTGTGTTTCTTTTCTGGTCCTTTTTTGTCTTTTGCAGTTCGTGTATATATGTTCCGAAGCTAAATTGAGTCTTGACTTTTAAGAAGAAAAATACATCGTTGCAGTAATTGTACAGTTTAAACCTATTAGTTAGTGTTGTAAGCACATGTATTAGTGAGTCAGTTTAGAGCTTGTACTATTAGTTGTGCATGTTAGCTCACTCCCCTGTCTCAACCCGGAGCCAGGCACCGAGTTAGACCTTGCCAACACACGATCTCTTCTTCCTCAACTCCTCTGCTTTCTGCCTCCAGGTCCAGGTCGCTCTCCTCAGTGGTGCTACATGAGTGAAGATTTATGTTTGCTACTGGATCTGAAATCCTTCATCTTTGCTGATGCTATTCCCCTATTTTTCCCCATCACTTGACACTCTGATCTCCCTGATTTTGGTCTCTGGTTTTTGAAATGCAGATAGTGGCCGCAGCGTTGCCGCTGGACGGCACACTGGAGCTCGAGTATGCAGCCACGACAGAGCTGCTCGGACATCACTGTAGGTTGATGTTCTCTATCACTCCTGAACACCTTGAACTCTCCTCTACTTGATCTAGAGGTTTCTGGGACCTAAAATGCTCTTGTGTGCTGAGACAAAATCCCCAACTCTCGCCTTTAAACCCAGCATTTATATTAGGCCTAAACCCATAATTTATACTGATGTTTAACTCAAATTCCCACCTCAATGGTTTCTGCTATAAAACTGAGGTGATGGTGTCGTTAAGTCCTAAGTATTTACTTGCCTTAAAGCATTTCACTATTTTCTTCATGTCGCCAGCTTTTTCCGTTAATGAAACCGTTGTGGTGACATGGGATTTGTGCTTGTACGTGAGAAAAGAAAAATGATGGCATGAAGAAAAACACCTTTCTTTGATGCAATTGCTCCTTTTTGTTCTTGCTTGCTGGCTTTGTCTCTACTCTGGATGCAATTGCTTCTTTAGGCATGCTTCTCAGCTCCTCCCCCTCCCATGACAGCCAGCATTGGTGGTCTCTCAGGTTACCATCTCCTTTGGTTCTTGTTTTTTTTAATTGGGAAAGAGAAGTGGAGACAGTGGGAAGGGGGGAACTGCGGCCAGGTGAATATCTTTATTCTTATCCCTCCTCCTCGAGCAAGTATACCTTTTATTTTCTTTCCCAAAAAGAGGGTAAAAGCCCCCGGTATCGATTGAAGCAAGTTATCCCATACCTTGGTCAAGATGATCCTTTCATTCATTGGTTGAGCTACTATGCTTACACTATTCGATCTGTTAAAAACAGTAACCCAACGGAGAGAGCCGTAGGTTTAGTTTTCACTTATGGCAGTTGATGTGCTATGTTTGCTGATGTGCATTTTTTTCATGCTATGCATGCTCTCCATTGATATAACAAATCCATTTCTATTATTTACATAATTCTTTGCTAACAGTTTGAACATAGTTTTTCCATTGATAGGGATTTGCTGCCGAATGATCAGTTGTCGCTACAGATTTGTAGGTTTAGTTTACTATTGTACTATGCAGTATGAAAGCAGTGTAAATAAGTTAGCTGTGATAACCACTATGGCCTGCTTTTGGTATATGAACAACGATGCTTTAGGTGTCTGATGCTACATTATATGAACCTCTAATAGGAATCGTCACTATCAGAAGCTGCATGGCCAGTGTGTCTACCTCTTGCTGAACTGGCACATGAATATCTGTCTTTAGTTATATCATACTGCATTTTTAGTGACATGCTCAAAAGATGTAATCAATTGAACTACTACTATTAGTAATTGTTTGCTTCCTCATGTTTCTTTGAGAAATCCTAATGTTGAGTCAATGGTCTCAATAATTCCTTTTATGTGTTTGTTGTTACTCTACCTTTGCATCATGTGTATGCTACCGGCCTGGATGAAACTGGACTGGGTGGGTGGGGTGCGGCAAGCTGCACTGCCTATCTAGTACTACATAATTACTGCACAATTCTCAGCCTGAACTCTCTTTACATTTGACAGACTAGTTGTTGCTAATATTTTGTTGGGAATGACAGCAAGTGTGGGCGAATCAAGAACCTCAGTGATAGTATAATTTGATTTCCGTGCTGTTCTTCTGAATACAAAAATCTTAGACGAGACAGATGTAACTATCTTTGTTCATGTGTGGACAGTACACCTTCTGTATATCTGAACAGTGGCATCAAGCATAAGTAGTACTAGCGTCTGTTTTTGTCTATCCTGAAAAGTACGACATGCTTCTGATTTTAGCCACCATATTGGGCTCGATAGCCTAGTATACCCGATCGAGCAAATCTGTGACGATTCTGGTGAAGAACCCACTTGCAGCAGGTCCTTTCCGCTCTCACGTTTTAACATTCTGTCCTTTGTGAACTCTTTGCCAGCTGATGTTCTTTCACCCTAACATTGCTCTTCTATTCAGGTCTGTCAGTGGAAATAGCGTGCAAGACCATATCCACTATCTTGGCATCAGCATGCATTCCGAGTCGCGGGGATCATGCAGGATCGTCACGGATGACAATATGCTCAGGTACAAAGTTGGCACTGTAGACGGCGCTATTGTCTTCTCGAAGCAGCCTGGTTTATCAGTTGATCAGCTACTCAGTGCACAGTAAACAAGCTGAAGATTACATGGATTTGTTTTTATGGTTCTTTTCTGCCAAAGTACAATATTCTTGTTGGCAATCAAAGCACTATCTCATGTATATATACACGCGTTATCCTGGCTGGATTAAATTATCATAGCTGAGGGTGTATTTCTGAAATGTACAAACATATTTGTGCTGATTAACTTGTTCATATTCTTGCATATAATTTAATTTATTTAAGCATGGCGGTTGCTTTCATTATGTGCAGCATACCAGATGCATATGTTATATATGGTGAAGTGCACAAGTCAGTTTGTGGTATCAATTGTTCTTAAAAATGTTGAGGATGTTTATACACAATGGTTTTTGACATTCCTGCCGTCAAATGCTTTGTTTTACAATTGCCTGGTTTTGATATTCAAGTTAAACTATTAAACTTTACAAGGATGTGGTAAAATTTTAAAAATCTGCATGGCTATTGTACATGCATTTCATTGGATATGGAAATCAAGCTGTCTCTCTAAATAGATATTCTTATTTTTTTGGCTTCTCCTTTAAGACAGATTGAACACAAGGGGTCTACTAAACAGAAAGAATTTCTATGTTGAGAATAACAAATGTGTTTATGTGTGATGATGAACCTAATGAAGATTACATCCACCTTTTCTTTTTATGTGACTTTAGGGCCTCTTTGATTCGTAGGATTTTGAAAACGTAGGAATAGGAAAAGTGTAGGGTTGGAGTGGCATGCCCATTTGAATCCTATAGAATTAGCAATGATTGTTTGATGCCACGAGAAAAACAAAGGAATTGTAAAAAGAGGTTGGAGTGGATGTTAAATTTCCTATTGAATGTAGTACAAAAGATTTCATAGGAAAAATTCTTATGGGATCCAATCCTATAAATCAAAGGACCAATATAGGAAAAAATACTAAGGATTTCAATCCTCCAGAAATCCTATAAAATTCCTTTGAATCAAAGAACCCCTTAGTCAGAACTTCTGGATTGCACTTGGTTTTAATGGAATGCCATAGTTGATATGTTGATGGAAGCCAAAGATAGAATGCCAATTCAATGTTTCAAAGAATGCGTGATCACTGCATGTAGGAGCATATGGAAGCATAAAAATAGTATAATATTTGACCACAAGCAAAGAAATCTAGAATACTGTATTAATAGCTTCAAGTAACATTTTGCTATGGTAATCAAGAAAATCAGGCCTAGTCTTAAGGAGGGTATGCAATCATGGTTGGACTGTAGACAACATTTGTAAGACTTATACATACATGATACATTCATAAATGTTCATGTATTGCTACCATGTTCCACCATAAAAGTAGAGGTTTTTTAGGGTACCCTGGTACTTCATAGGCAGGGCTGGGAATACAAACTAGATCTGACCGTTTCTGTGAGAGGGTACTTTGGTCTTTTTGTCTCTTTCATCTAAGCGTACTCTTGATGAATTCTTTGGGCCAACTAATTTCTTTTGATTTCCCGATCAAGCACAAATCGTGGCCTCCCTGATCTTGCATAGCCGTGGCTGCCTTCTCTTCGCCTGGTCCGCGCCCCTACTTTCACACTCATGAAAACATGGCGCGTCGGCCGCCGGTGAGACCTTCGATCCTCCGTCGTATCCGAATCTAGTTCTTCACTTCGCTAGTGAAGGCGATAAAATTACTAGCCTAGTTCTTTGGCGTCTTGTATAGAAAACTAGAATGTTGTAAATTGTTGAATATTGGCATCACGTTTCGTTTCTTTTGAGTGCTCATGTGTTGATTTATAAATCGCAAAGGAGCCATAGCTTTCGGATGATGCATCCATCTTTATTTCCTGGCGGGTCCCTCGCCAGCCGGTTCACGATGCATGCTAGTCAAATCTTGTAATTACCGTAACTGCCGTTCGGAGGGAGTAGTTTCCACCTTGATTTCCATATATTGATTATCAATTTACCCTTTAAATCAAGGTACTCCCCAACTTTGGCGGTGGTACTCCTAAACGCTAACGTTGGAGTACCAACCAATCCTATCCATTAGATTGAGATAAATGAAGGGCCTATATTCATTGAAGGGTACTGTAAAAGAACTTTAGAAGTAAGAAAGAATTATTTATTTAACATTATCTTTAAATTTGTTTCCTGTTTGACACTCGGAAAAAAATTGTTTCCTGCAAGACACACACACACAGGCTTGCTAGACTATGCCGGCGCGCATTCTGGCCTATGGCTATCTTACGCTCTCGCCAGTTCGAGCCAACTGATCAGTACTCCCTCCATTTTTATTTAGTTCGCATATTAGATTTAGTCAAAGTCAAGCTTTGTAAACTTTAACAAAGTTTTTAAATAAAAATATTAATATATACAATAACAAATCAATACCATTAGATTCATTATTAACTGTACTTTCACATCATATAGATTTAATATGGTAAATGTTTATATTGTTTTCTATAAACTTGATCAAACTTTACGAAGTTTGACTTCAGTCAAATCTAATATGCGAACTAAATAAAAATGAAGGAAGTACGTGCTAAATAGCCCGACGCACTAACTAGGCAGAAGGGCGCGCGACGTGGAAAAAGAATCAGGACCGACCGGAGCGTAGGCTAAGCAAGAATGCGCGCACGCTCACAATAGCTCACGGTAGCGCTAAACTGAGCGAGAGCGCAAAATTCCTTATCCTGCGCACTGGTCCTAATTAGGCGCGGTTGCTCCGCATGAATAGGCCTCCTCACTCATTAATGAATGAGGGTAAAACCAACTGCAGAAATAGTAATGCAATTTATTTTGTTACCGTCCCATAGGTTCACCTACGTCTCCCAACTACCCTCCCTAATTGTTGGTAGTAAAACATGTCGGATATGGTAATAAAATAATTTACGTTACCAACTACGTTTCCGTAGTAATACGGGTTGAGGATATGGTAATAGAATAATTTGTGTTACCAACTACGCTCCATAAGTATTGATAGTAAAACAGGTCGGGATATGGCAATAAAATTACTTGTGTTACCAAGTAAAGCATCATGTTCACGTAAATGCAGAACCCCATGATAGTAATGCATCATGTGAGTGTGGTGTTTCGGTGCCCAGGCTCATCTGCGCCCGCCCAGGAAAAAAATCACAAAAAAATCAAAATAAATTCAAAAAATTCCAATCTTTTCTGTAAAGACAAATTCGAGAGCTGCTAAGATGTCCAAATGATTTGAAAATTGGAGCAAACCTCATACATCAAATTATCTACCATACAATTTTTTTGGATTTTTTTGAATTTTTCTAATATTTATTTTAATTTTTTTTGTCAGGGCGGGTGCAGCTGAGCCTGGGCTTAGAAGTGGATTACCGTGCTTCATGTTTGAATTACTATAACTAGACCTAATATTATCATTGATTTTTACATGGAGGGGATACCTAATGCTAGTAATCAATTATTATAACTGGACCTAATATTACCATTGATTTTTACATGGAGGAGAGAGACCTAATGCTAGTAATGAATTACTATGACTGGACCAAATATTACCATTGATTCCTACATGGAGGGGAGAGACCACGTGCTAGTAATGTGCATCATTCACATGCATGAGTCAAAGTTCACACATATGTCCTGAGATGAGCAGCACAAAAGTGACTTTAACTGAAAGAAATTAGATGATGTTCACAAGCCGAGTCTTTTTTTGCTTCTTGTGCTAATTGTAGGGTTGTCCAAGGTTTTCTTGACTTCTCACACCCATTGCAGGGTTGTCAAATAGCACCATAGGAATGTTTTCATCTTTTTTAGCAAGTGCTATCTTTTCCCTTTTGGTCCTTACCTTCACAACATAGTCTGCTTGCTTCGTAGGAACACAAATAGGCTTAAGAATGAGCTCGGGTTTGTTAGATCAGGTTCTTGATCTACATTTGTCCATATATGGTAGCAATAATTTTAGAGCAAACAACAACATTAACCATGCACAATATTCAAAACTTGCAAAGCTCACCTTTTACCCCTTCTCCTTTTTTTCTTCTTATTTGTAGTCTCTAACCTTTGGCTATGGATTAGGTCAATACATACAAATCGAACTCAGTTTTCATTTGGCACAAATCAATCTCGGTTTTCATTTGGCACAATGGTAGGTGTAGAATTGCTAACCTTGGTAGAAAACACATAGCGATCGTCGGTGCTTCATCCTCTCTTGACACAATGGATGACTTGGATAGTGTTTCTCCTCTTCTTTGGTGGTTCTCTACACAAGCAATTTGCTAACATGTATGGTTGATTACAAAACACTAATGCCTGAAAAGTATAACAAATTAGAAAACAAATTGATTAACTCACAACCATCATAGTAGCAATGTCATCGGGGTTACCCTTCTTGCAATTGTGCAAATGGTGTCTCCTTACAGTTGTGCCGAGGTCATGGGCCGAGACACATGATGTACATGCATTCAATAGTAAATAACTATTGAAAAATATATGGTGGTGTCGTACATGAGTGAGGGGGCATATGTCCTCCCCGCCCCTAACATAATATGGGGGAGCGGGCAAGCCACCATAATCCTAGATTAACTATACATTCATGATTAGTAGAGCTAGGCATCCATTAGCTTTCATGTGATCAGCACTACGCCAGCCGCCCCGACACTCATGATGCCACCGCGTCAACGTTTATTCCAATAAAGAGGAAATGACTTGGAGCTTGAGTTTGAAATCTGGTTACAAGCTTCCCCGTTGATGTAATTACCGTTCCCAAACTACACAACAACCTCAAAGCTTCGGTCCACTGAGCCAGTTGCGTCTGTGAGCAAATCATGGTAAAGAATTGGCAAGAAATGACTCGTGTCCATTATTCCCAGCCGCAGCCACGACAACGCTGGTCCGCCAATCGCGACCGGGTTACCACTAAAGTTGACATTGTAAACTTGGCGAGGGAGAGTGAGAGCACATAAACCCCATCCTTTATAGTAGCTTCTTCTAACCCAGCTAATATGTCTAATATGTGTGATGATGCACACCCACGAAGGACACATATGTTGTACATGGCAGGTGTGCGCTGGAGCAATCTCAACTATTGTGCCCCTATCGTGGTCATGGCCCGAGACGCATGATGTAAATGCACTTAGCGGTAAAAAACTATTGAAGAAATATATGGTGGTGTCATGCATGAGGGAGGGGGCATATCCCCCCATAAAAAAACACCCTGGTTGGTGTTCATCCATCTCCCACTGCCATGACATTCTCATCCGTAGTCCCAACATTTTCAGCCCACGCGTCCTCAACCAAATATATTAGCACTCGGGCTCAACATCCTTGTTGCAAGAACACCACTCACCATATTTGGTTCTGAGCCATCAACAAAATAAGCTACCCGCAAAGGGTGAGCCCTCGCGCTAGCCACGCCATCAAGGCTTCTGTTCAGGTCGAGGGAAAAAAAGACAAGAGAGAAATGCAATGATTGGTTGTTTACTTCCCAACGAAGGCAGGCACACGTCTTCGTCTCCTCCTCTCCCCTCACACGCCTCCTCCTCCTCTTCCTAGTGTCGCCCGCTGCACCCGTCGCCTCCTCTTCCTCTCTCTGCTTCCTTGCCCTCGTGACGCACACGATTGGTGGCGAACGCGGATTGCGAGAAACATGGGAAGGCAGGAGGTGGGACGGAGCAGATTGGCAGTGGAAAGCTCCAAAAGGAGCACGAGGTGTTGGGAAACGTAGCATGCAATTTCAAAAAAAAAATCCTATGCTCACGCAAGATCTATCTAGGAGATGCATAGCAACGAGAGGGGGAGAGTGTGTCTACGTACCCTCGTAGACTGAAAGCGGAAGCGTTTGACAACGCGGTTGATGTAGTCGAACTTCTTCTCGTTCTAACCGATCAAGCACCGAACGTACGGCACCTCCGAGTTCTGCACACGTTCAGCGTGATGACGTCCCTCGAATTCCTGATCCATCAAAGTGTCGAGGAAGTAGATGGGTTCCATCAGCACGATGACGTGGTGATGGTGATGTGATCCGCGCAGGGCTTCACCTAAGCACTACGAGAATATGACCGAGGGTGTAATCTATGGAGGGAGGCGCCGCACACGGCTAACAGATATTGGTGTGCGTTCTAGGCGCCTCCCCCTCATATATATAGGTGGCAGGGAGAGGGATCAGCCAGGGGGGCGCCCCAAGTAGGCCGAATCCTACTTGGGGTTCCTCCCCAATTCGCCCCTTTCCTTTTTCACTAGAGGGGGAAGGAAAGAGGAGGGAGGAGGGAAGGAAGGGGAAGGCCGAATCCCTCCCCTTCCTTCTCTCTTCCCCTTTTTCCTTTCCCCTCTGGTGTGGCCCATAAGGGGGGCGCAGCAGCCCCTGCTAGCTACTGCGTTTCCCCTCTTGGCCCATCAGGCCCATATCTTTGTCGGGGGTGCGTGGAACCCCTTTCCGGTGACCCGATATGTACCCGGTACCCTCGGAACACTTCCGGTGTCCGAATACCATCGTCCTATATATCAATCTTTACCTCTCGACCACTTTGAGACTCCTCTTCATGCCCGTGATCTCATTCGGTACCCCGAACAACATTCGGTTACCAAAACACATAACTCATATAATACAAAATCGTCATCGAATGTTAAGCATGCGAACCCTACGGGTTCGAGAACTATGTAGACATGACCAAGACACCTCTCAGGTCAATAACCAATAGCGGAACCTGGATGCTCATATTGGCTCCTGCATGTTCTATGAAGATCTTTATCAGTCGAACCGTAATGACAACATACGTTATTCCCTTTATCATCGGTATGTTACTTACCCGAGATTCCATCGTCGGTATCTTCATACCTAGTTCAATCTTGTTACCGGCAAGTCTCTTTACTCATTCCGTAATACATCATACCGCAACTAACTCATTAGTTACATTGCTTGCAAGGCTTATTATGATGTGTGATAACCCACAAGTATAGGGGGTCAATTGTAGCCTCTTTCGATAAGTAAGAGTGTCGAACCCAACGAGGAGCTAAAGGTAGAACAAGTATTCCCTCAAGTTCTATCGACCACCGATACAACTCTATGCACGCTTAACGTTCGCTTTACCTAGAACAAGTATAAAACTAGAAGTACTTTGTAGGTGTTTTTGGATAGGTTTGCAAGATAATAAAGAGCACGTAAATAAAAAGTAGGGGCTGTTCAGATAATGAAGTAATAAAGTTAGTATAGCGAGTGTGGAAAAGTGGTGGTAGGAGTTGCGAAATTGTCCCTAAGCAATTGACTACTTTATTAGACTGATAGCAAGTTTTATGTGGGAAAGGCCACTGCTAGCATGTCATCCCTGACTTGGAATTCTATGCACTTATGATTGGAACTATTAGCAAGCATCTGCAACTACTAGCATTCATTAAGGTAAAACCCAACCATAGCATTAAGATAAAATGGCCCCCCTTCAATCCCGTATGCATCAATTTCTATGCTAGGTTGAAGTTTATGTCACTCTTGCCCTCCAATACATAGTCCTATCAACATACAACTAACCCTATGGTGTGATCCACGCGCGTGCTCATATGATGGGCACCAAAGGACAGCAACATAACCACAAGCAAATTAAACCAATCATAGCAATTCATCAACCACCGATAGGACAACGAAAATCTACTCAGACATCATAGGATGGCAACACATCATTGGATAATAATATGAAGCATAAAGCACCATGTTTGAGTAGAGGGTACAACGGGTTGCGGGAGAGTGGACCGCTGTAGATAGAGGGGCGAAGGTGATGGAGATGTTGGTGAAGATGACGTAGGTGTTGGTGTAGATTGCGGTGATGATGATGGCCCCCGGCGGCGTTCCGGCGCCACCGGAAGCGAGGGGGAGAGAGCCCCCCTCCTCCTTCTTCTTCCTTGACCTTCTCCCTAGATGGAGAAGGGTTTCCCCTCTGGTCCATGGTCTCAATCCCTACACGGTCTCTATCTATCTGTCTCTCTGTCTCTCTCTGTTTCTGCGTTCTCAGATTATGCCCTTTCACCATTTCTTATATTCCCGGAGATCCGTAACTCCGATTGGGCTGAAATTTTAACACGGTCTCTATCCAGATATTAGCTTTCTTGCGGAAAAAGAAGGGCATAAACCGCCTTACGGGGTGGCCACGAGGGCCCAGGGTGCGCCTGACCCCCTGGGGCGCGCCCCCTGCCTCGTGGCCCCCTCGGGCATCGTCTCGCGTTGTTTTTTCTTCCCAAAAATCACATATATTCTAAAAAAATCTTTGTCAGTTTTTATCCCGTTTGGACTCCTTTTGATATGGATTTACTGCAAAACAAAAAACATGCAACAAATAGGAACTGGCATTAGGCACTGGATCAATATGTTAGTCCCAAAAAATAGTATAAGTTGCCAAAAGTATATGAAAGTTGTATAATATTGGCATGGAACAATAAAAAATTATAGGTATGATGGAGACGTATCAGCATCCCCAAGCTTAATTCTTGCTCGTCCTCGAGTAGGTAAATGATAAAAAAGATATTTTTTGATGTGGAATGCTACGTAGCATAATCTTGATCATATATCTAATCATGGCATGAATATTAAGATACGAGTGATTCAAAGAAATAGTCTATCATTTGACATTAAGACAATAATACTTCAAGCATACTAACCAAGCAATTATGTCTTATCAAAATAACATAGCCAAAGAAAGCTCATCCCTACAAAATCATATAGTCTGGCTATGCTCCATCTTCACCACACAAAGCATTCAAATCATGCACAACCCCGATGACAAGCCGAGCAATTGGTTCATACTTTTTAATGCGCTTCAGCTTTTTCAACCCTCACGCAATACATGAGCGCAAGCCATGGACATAGCACTATGGGTGGAATAGAGTATGATGATGGAGGTTATGTGGAAAAGACAAAAAAGGAAGAAAGTCTCACATCGACGCGGCTAATCAACGGACTATGGAGATGCCCCTCAATTGATGTCAATGCGAGGAGTAGGGATTGCCATGCAACGGATGCACTAGAGCTATAAGTGTATGAAATCTCAAACTGGAAACTAAGTGGGTGTGTGTTACGTCTTGAGCTTGCGTTGGTTTTCCCCAAAGAGAAAGGGATGATGCAGCAGAGTAGCGTAAGTATTTCCCTCAGTTTTTGAGAATCAAGGTATCAATCCAGTAGGAGCCCACGCTCAAGTCCCTCGTACCTGCACAAAGCAATAGCTACTTGCAAGCAACGCGATTAGGGGTTGTCAAGCCCTTCACGGTCACTTACGAGAGTGAGATCTGATAGATATAATATTTTTTTGGTATTTTTGGTATAAAGATGCAAAGTAAAAAGTAAAGGCAAAGTAAAAAGCAAAGCAATATTAAAGTAATGGAGATTGATATGATGAGAATAGACCCGGGGGCCATAGGTTTCACTAGTGGCTTCTCTCAAGAGCATAAGTATTCTACGGTGGGTGAACAAATTACTATTGAGCAACTGACAAAAATGAGCATAGTTATGAGAATATCTAGGCATGATCATGTATATAGGCATCACATCCGTGACAAGTAGATCCAAACGATTCTGCATCTACTACTATTACTCCACTCATCGACCGCTATCCAGCATGCATCTAGAGTATTAAGTTAAAAACAGAGTAACGCCTTAAGCAAGATGACATGATGTAGAGAGATAAATTCATGCAATATGAAATAAACCCCATCTTGTTATCCTTGATGGCAACGATACAATACGTGCCTTGCTGCCCCTTCTATCACTGGGTAAGGACACCGCAAGATCGAACCCAAAGCTAAGCTCTTCTCCCATGGCAAGAACTACCAATCTAGTTGGCCAAACCAAACGGATAATTCGAAGAGACTTGCAAAGATAACCAATCATACATAAAAGAATTCAGAGAAGATTCAAATATTATTCATAGATAGACTTGATCATAAACCCACAATTCATTGGTCTCAATAAACACACCGCAAAAAAAAGATCACATCGAATAGATCTCCACAAGAGAGGGGGAGAACTTTGTATTGAGATTCAAAGAGAGAGAAGAAGCCATCTAGCTACTAACTATGGACCCAAAGGTCTGAGGTAAACTACTCACACTTCATCGGAGGGGCTAGGATGATGTAGAAGCCCTCCGTGATGACGGCCCTCTTCCGGCGGAGCTCCAGAACAGGCCCCAAGATGGGATCTCGTGGATACAGAAAGTTGCGGTGGTGGAATTAGGTTTTGGCTCCTGTTCTGATCGTTTGGGGGTACGTGTGTATATATAGGAGGAAGGAGTACGTTGGTGGAGCACCGAGGGACCCATGAGGCAGGGGGCGCGCCCTAGGGGGGGGGGGGGCGCCCCCCACCCTTGTGACCTCCTCTTTGATCCCTTGCAGTAGGGTCCAAGTCTCCGGGATCACGTTCGGTGATAAAATCACGTTCCCGACGATTTTATTCCGTTTGGACTCCGTTTGATATTCTATTTATCCGAAACACTGAAATAGGCAAAAAACAGCAATTCTGGGCTGGGCCTCCGGTTAATAGGTTAGTCCCAAAAATAATATAAAAGTGGAAAATAAAGCCCAATATAGTCCAAAACAGTAGATAATATAGCATGGAGAAATCAAAAATTATAGATACGTTGGAGACGTATCAGGCATCCCCAAGCTTAATTCCTGCTCGTCCTCGAGTAGGTAAATGATAAAAGAGAATTTTTGATGCGGAGTGCTACTTGGCATAATTTCAATGCAAATCTTCTTAATTGTGGTATGAATATTCAGATTAGAAAGATTCAAGACAAAAGTTTATATTGACATAGAAAATAATAACACTTCAAGCATACTAACAAAGCAATTATGTCTTCTCAAAATAACATGGCCAAAGAAAGTTATCCCTACAAAATCATATAGTCTGGCTATGCTCCATCTTCCCCACACAAAGTATTTAAATCATGCACAACCCCGATGACAAGCCAAGCAATTGTTTCATACTCTAACTTTTTCAAAACCTTTTCAATCTTCACGCAATACATGAGCGTGAGCCATGGATATAACACTATAGGTGGAATAGAATGGTGGTTGTGGAGAAGACAAAAAGGAGAAGATAGTCTCACATCAACTAGGCGTATCAACGGGCTATGGAGATGCCCATCAATAGATATCAATGTGAGTGAGTAGGGATTGCCATGCAACGGATGCACTAGAGCTATAAATGTATGAAAGCTCAACAAAAGAAACTAGTGGGTGTGCATCCAACTTACTTGCTCACGAAGACCTAGGGAAATTTGAGGAAGCCCATCATTGGAAAATACAAGCCAAATTCTATAACGTAAAATTCCCACTAGTATATGAAAGTGACAACATATGAGACTCTCTATATGAAGAACATGGTGCTACTTTGAAGCACAATTGTGGAAAAAAGGATAGTAGCATTGCCCTTTTTTTGGGCCTTCTTTTTTTTCTTTGGCCTTTCTTTTTTTATTTGGGACAATGCTCTATTGAATGATGATCATCACACTTCTATTTATTTACAACTCAATGATTACAACTCGATACTAAACAAAGTATGACTCTATATGAATGCCCCCGGCGGTGTACCGGGATATGCAATGAATCAAGAGTGACAAGTATGAAAGAATATGAACGGTGGCTTTGCCACAAATACTATGTCAACTACATGATCATGCTAAGCAATATGACAATGATGGATGTGTCATGATGAACTAGATGGTGGAAAGTTGCATGGCAATATATCTCGGAATGGCTATGGAAATGCCATAATAGGTAGGTATGGTGGCTGTTTTGAGGAAGGTATATGGTAGGTGTATGATACCGGTGAAAGTTGCGTGGTATTAGAGAGGCTAGCAAGGGTGGAAGGGTGGGAGTGCGTATGATCCATGGACTCAACATTAGTCATAAAGAACTCATATACTTATTGCAAAAATCTAGAAGTTATCAAAGCAAAGTATTACGCACATGCTCTGTCAGGACCCCGATTCCAAGTCACATCGATCTAGCCGGTAACACCTCATATCACTTTGCGGCCTCACGCACGGTATCCCACGGGTGTCGCCTTACCATGGCCCGGGACCGTTTGCGCCTTTTGGCTCACGTATATGATAGTGTCGCTAGCATCCATATGACATAGAACCCGGGCCGACATGGCTAGTCATGAACCCAAAGCGGCACAGACCTATGGAGACAGGCATACATGAATCACATCGAGCATGTCGGTCATCAGCGATTGATTCCGGGCTGTAGCACTAGGCTAACAGGACTCCGGGGAACTCGGGCTGTAGCAGGCTAGGCAGGACTCCGGAAGTCACAGCGTGACATTTCCCCGAAGGGGCAGACATAGGAACAAAGTGAAACACATGCCGGCCAGTCAAGTGTCCTGAACAGTAGTGCTAGGCTAGCAGGACTCCGGTGAACCGGGCTGTAGCGGACTACTATGGCTCGAGGAACACTAGACTACATTTCCCCATAAGAAAGGCTGCCAAGGATAAACAACTAGATTGTCGGATCCCACTCATACCAAGCATTTCAATCATACACACAGTATGCCCGATATGAGTACATACAACATGGCATCACAACAAAACTCTACAACTCAAGTACTTTATTTCAAGGCTCCAGGGAGCCATACATAACATGTTCATACAGATAGGGGTCACATGACCCGACACTCAAGTCATACAATCATACAAGCACATGCGGAAGCAACTAGTCTGAGTACAGACTCTAGAAAGAAAGAAGGCTTCTCGAAGCCTGTCTATCTACATAGGGCCCTCCATGGCCAGGATCACCACCTGGGTGGCTAGTCACTCGTCGACGTCAAGGTCTACATAAAACCCATCGGAGGGGGCAGTGTTGTCGTCTGAAAACAGTAATTAAGCAAACATGAGTACAAAGGTACTCAGCAAGTCTTACATCAGAACCTACTATACATGCTTATTCTCAAGAAGGCGGTGGGGTTAATGCAGCAAGCCAGCTTTGACTCTTGGCTAAGCTATCCTACGAAACTTCAGCAGTAAAATAGTTTTCGCACACGAGTCCACTACTCACCAACACAATACTCCACCGTGGATCCTCCCTCGTCATCCTACGAGAGGGCCATCCTCGGTACTCACACTTATCTTGAGTCTTTTATTAGTATCCATTAACTTGTCTATGAACTGTATAGGCAACCAAGTAGTCCTTTACCGCGGACGCGGCTATTCGAATAGTTTTATACCCTGCAGGGGTGTACTTCTTCATACACGCTTTCACCACTTACCGCCGTTTACACGACATGTACTCGGCAACCTTCAAGCGGAAGCCCAGCGAGGGTGTCGGCCACGGCCTACCTAACACTTAAGTCTCTAGTCCAGGTTTATTGCCTATCCAGGTTCCATCCGCAGGGAGTCCGGCCGAGGTTTCCACATACGGCCCCGAACGATGTGAACAGGGTCCCGAGACGCCAAACGGGCGCCCGGCATACCTGGCCACGGTGTATCTACCGCAACATAGCCCACCCCTAGGGTCAGCGCTATGCACGGCCGCCAACACATAACCTACAAACACCAGAAACTATTTGCAACTCCTGGACAGAGTACTAGGGTGGTTAAGAAGCCGAGAGGGTCAATTAAGGATCCCAATGCATGGTAGTAGCTGAATCTTAAATCACACATACAGATCTCAGTTCTTAGGGACGGCCTCAATGAAACAACCCACCATGTACTCCTACATGGCCTCTCATCGATACCTTTACCAAAACATGTTCAACACATCCCTCACATTACCGACATAAGCATTTCACTCTAGCCCATCACCCAGATGAACCAGACCTGACACAACTCTAAGCATAGCAGGCATAGCAAGGTAGGAATCACATACATGGCTCAATCAACTCCTACACATGCTAGTGGGTTTCATCTAGTTACTGTGGCAATGACAGGTCATGCAGAGGATAAGGGTTCAACTACCGTAGCACACAGCATATTGAAACGTGATGTCTTAATGCAGTAAACAAGAGCAGAAGCGAGAACATGGGTTGTATCGGAATGATCAATGGTTGCTTGCCTGATGGAGTGGTAGTGGGATACTGCCCTTCAGTTGGATACTCGTGAATATCCTCGGAGGCAGAACCTACCACGAGAACACATCGGAACACAATGAACACATGATGATATGCAAGAATATGATGCATGCTATGACATGGCAATATGAATGTGTCTTGGCCTAATGCAAGCTATAACAGAAAGGAACGAACTCATTTGAATCAAAGATTCAAATATTAGCTCATTAAACATGGCCTTAATAGTGCATTTCCTTATTCTGCTTAAACAGCAAGGTAAACTTGTTTTGTCATGCATGAAACCATTACAGATGGATAGATTGAATTTTTCTGATCATTTTTCATATATAAATCTTTGCATTTGGAGCTATGGTTGATTTTCTATGATTTTTAGAAGTTTTAACTATTTTCTGGAATTTCCTGAATAAAAATAAATCCAGAAAATGCATTACTGCGTCAGCATTGCGTCATGCTGACCTCAGCAGGTCAAAGGCGCTAGCCCAGGTCAAACCTGACTGGTGGGCCCCTTCCGTCAGCCTCTCAGCTAGTTAACAGGATTAGATTAACACTAATTAGCTGTCAGTGGGGCCTGGGCCCACATGTCAGTGACCGGTTTAATTAAAATTAATTAAAACTAATCCTAAATTAGTTGGCAGACCGGCCCCACTTGTCATAGACTCAGGGGGGGTCTACCTAGGCCCACCCAGGAGTCAAACTGGGTCAAACTTGCCGGTGACTCGACGCCGGCGAGGCCCGAGACGGTGGCCCAGCTCGGAAAACGCCCACAGGGCACGGGCGAGGCCGTTCTTGGGCTCGTTGGAGAGCTCTTGCAGTCGCGCATCTAGTGGTGGTGGTGGCCGGGCCTACGGTGGCCGGAGACGACGACGGCGAGCTCCAAGGCGGCGGCCGGTGTTCGGCCATGTGCGGGGAGTGGGCTGCGGCGTGCAAACACGGAAACTGAAGCGCTAGCGAGGCACTACGCGATGCGGCAAGCACGTTGCACAGCACGGGAGGACCAAATGGTCGCCGGAGCGACGCCGGCGACGAGCTCGAGTGGAGACGAGCTTCGGCCATGGTGGAACTATGGCCTAGAGGGTGCAAACGCGTGGGAAAGAAGAGGGGAAAGGCGGCGGAGCACACAGGGAGGTCTATGAGCAGCTCAGTGGGCTCGGGGGCGACCGGAGTGAGGCGAATCGATGAACGGCGTCCGGCGGGTACCGAGGTTGAAGACGACGCGATAGCGGCGATGCAGGGCCTCCGGCGAAGCGTGGCTCGGTGGGGAGGGCGAGGGCGTCGCGGCGGAGCTTCTGGATAGGTCAGAGAGGCGAGGGGGTGACGGAGAGCGCGACTATGGTGGTGAGACGGCGACAAGCTCGTCGGCCATGGTGCGGGAGAGGGTAAGGGAGACGAGGGGAGAGTGAGCGAGGATGAGAGGGGGACGTGGGGGTCGCATGGCACCCCTAGGCGTCTCCAGGCGTCGGCGGAAGCAGGAGGTGGCCGGCGTGTGGCCGCGGGTGCCGGCCACGCGCTCCGCGTCCTTCTGGCACGAGGAGGACGACGACTGGCAGAGCCAGTAGGCTGGGCCGAGCCAGGTGGGCTGGGCCAGCACAGGTAAGGCCTGGGTGGGCTTCCCTCTCTCTCTCTTTATTTGTTTCTGTTTTTCTAATTAACTGCAACTGTTTGGCTTTAATTAAAATACTAAAACGTTTCCAAAAATCCTGAAAATAATTGTGGGCTCTGTTTAGATTATTTCCAACAGCAAACATTTATTTCTAGAATTATTTAAGCATTTAAATTATTTTATAGCATTTAAATGCCCAAATTCAAATACTTATGATTTAATTCAATGACCTTCTGTTGACCTAGAAAATTGTGCACCAATTTTGCCAGAGGTTCTAACCCAAGACAAAGAGGGTGAACTTTTTAGAAGGGCATTTCAGGTTCATTGAAAATAATTTTAGTAAACCCTAGTTGTTTCCAGGGGGGTGTTGGGGGTTTCTGCCTTCCCCATTTCAAATTTAAGAGAAATTTAAACATGATGCACACTCTAATGCTTGAACTAGCTAGGGTGTGACATGCTCCTAGGGGGATAGATTGGTAGGAAAAGACCATCGCTCGTCCCTGACCGCCACTCATAAGGAAGACAATCAATAAATAAATCATGCTCCGACTTCATCACATAACGGTTCACCATACGTGCATGCTACGGGAATCACAAACTTCAACACAAGTATTCTTTAAATTCACAACTAGTCAACTAGCATGACTTTAATATTATCACCTCCATATCTCAAAACAATTATCATGCTTCAATCTTTTCTTAGTATTCAACACACTCAAAAGAAAGTTTCACAAATCTTGAATACCAAGCATATTATTATTAAGCAAATTACCATGCTATTAAGAGACTCTCAAATTAATTTAAGTGAAGCTTGAGAGATCAATAGTTTCTTTAAAACGAATCCACCACCGTGCTCTAAAAGATTTGAGTGAAGCACATAGAGAAAAATTATCTAGCTCAAAGGATATAAGTGAAGCACATAGAGCAAAACTACTTAGCTCAAAAGATATAAGTGAAGCACATAGAGCAAAACTACTTAGCTCAAAAGATATAAGTGAAGCACATAGAGTATTCTATCAAATCTTAATTCATGTATGGCTCTCTCAAAAGGTGTGTACAGCAAGGATGATTATGGCATACTAACAAACAAATACACAAATAATACAAGACGCTCCAAGCAAAACACATATCATGTTGGTGAATAAAAATATAGCTCCAAGTAAATTACAGATGGAAGTGGACGAAAAGAGGGGATGCCTTCCGGGGCATCCCCAAGCTTTGACTTTTTGGTGTCCTTGGATTATCTTGGGGGTGCCATGGGCATCCCCAAGCTTAGGCTCTTGCCACTCCTTGTTCCATGATCCATCAAAAGAATTCACCCAAAACTTGAAAACTTCACAACACAAAACTCAAAATAGAAAACTCGTGAGCTCCGTTAGCGAAAGAAAACAAAAGACCACTTCAAGGTACTGTAATGAACTCATTCTTTATTTATATTGGTGTTGAACCTACTGTATTCCAACTTCTCTATGTATTATAAATTATTTTACTAGCCATAGATTCATCAAAATAAGCAAATAACACACGAAAAACAGAATCTGTCAAAAACAGAACAGTCTGTAGTAATCTGTAGCTAGCGCAAGATCTGGAACCCCAAGAATTATAAAATAAATTGCTGGACGTTAGAAATTTATCTATTAATCATCTGCAAAAAGAATTAACTAAATAGCACTCTTCAAATAAAAATTACAGCAGTTCTCGTGAGCGCTAAAGTTTCTGTTTTTTACAGCAAGTTCAACAAGACTTTCCCCAAGTCTTCCCAACGGTTCTACTTGGCACAAACACTAATTAAACACAAAAAACACAACCAAAACAGAGGCTAAGTAATTTATTTATTACTAAACAGGAGAAAAAAGCAAGGAATAAAAATAAAATTGGGTTGCCTCCCAACAAGCGCTATCGTTTAACGCCTCTAGCTAGGCATAACAAGCAAGGATAGATCTAGGTATTGCCATCTTTGGTAGGCAATCCATAAGTGGCTCTCATGATAGTTTCATATGGTAATTTTATTTTCTTTCTTGGAAAGTGTTCCATGCCCTTTTTTAATGGAAATTGAAATCTAATATTCCCTTTCTTCATATCAATAATCGCACCAACCGTTCTAAGGAAAGGTCTACCAAGAATAATAGGGCAAGAAGGATTGCAATCTATATCAAGAACAATGAAATCTACGGGCACATAATTCCTATTTTCAACAACAAGAACATCATTAATTCTTCCCATAGGTTTCTTAATAGTGGAATCCGCAAGATGCAAGTTTAGAGAGCAATCATTAAAGTTACGGAAATCTAGTAAATCACACAAAGTCTTGGGAATAGTAGAGACACTAGCACCCAAATCACACAAAGCATAAAACTCACGATCTTTAATTTTAATTTTAATAGTTGTCTCCCACTCATCATAGAGTTTTCTAGGGATAGAAACTTTCAACTCAAGTTTTTCTTCATAAGATTGCATCAAGGCATCAACAATATGTTCGGTGAAGGCTTTATTTTGACTATAAGCATGTGGAGAATTTAGCATGGATTGCAACAAGGAAATACAATCAATCAAAGAGCAACTTTCATAATTAAATTCCTTGAAATCCAATATAGTGGGTTTAGCAACATCTAGATTTTTATTTCTTTCAATCCCACATTCATCAATTTCATCATTAAGATCTAAATACTCCGAATTTTTAGAACGCCTTCTAGGTAAAGGAAGATCATATTCAGTTTCATCAAGATTCATATTGCAAAATAAATATTTAATTGGAGACACATCAATAACTTTTAGATCTTCATCTTGATTTTCATAGGAATTGGAAGAACACGCTTTAATAAAGGCATCTTTGGAAGCACGCATCCTAGCGGTTCTTTCTTTACACTCATCAATTGAAATTCTCATGGCTTTTAGAGACTCATTAATATCATGCTTAGGTGGTATAGATATAAGTTTCAAAGCATCAACATCAAGAGCAATTCTATCAACGTTCCTAGCCAAATCATCAATCTTAAGCAATTTTTCTTCAATCATAGCATTAAAATTCTTTTGCGAAGAAATAAATTCTTTAATATTAGATTCAAAATCAGAGGGCATCTTACTATATTTTCCATAAGAGTTGTTGTAGGAATTCCCATAATTATTAGAAGGATTACTAGGATATGGCCTAGGATTAAAATTCCCTCTATAAGCGTTGTTACCAAAATTATTCCTACCAACAAAATTCACATCCATAGATTCATTGTTATTCTCAATCAAAGTAGACAAAGGCATATCATTAGGATCAGAAGAAACACTCTTAGTAGCAAATAATTTGATAAGTTCATCCATCTTTCCACTCAACACATTAATTTCTTCTATCGCATGCACCTTTTTATCAGAAGTTCTTTCAGTATGCCATTGAGAATAATTAACCATAATATTATCTAGGAGTTTAGTAGCATCTCCTAAAGTGATTTCCATAAAAGTGCCTCTCGCAGCCGAATCTAAAAGATTTCTAGAAGCAAAAAAATTCAATCCGGCATAATTTTTTGTATAATCATCCACAAATTCAACCATGAGTAGGGCAATTACGTATCATTAATTTCATTCTCTCCCAAGCTTGTGCAACATGTTCATGATCAAGTTGTTTAAAGTTCATAATATCGTTTCTAAGAGAGATGATCTTAGCGGGAGGAAAATACTTAGAGATAAAAGCATCTTTGCACTTGTTCCATGAATCAATACTATTCTTAGGCAAAGACGAAAACCAAGCTTTAGCACGATCTCTAAGCGAAAAAGGAAATAGCTTCAATTTAACGACATCATTATTGACATCTTTTTTCTTTTGCATATCACATAAATCAACGAAGCTATTCAGATGAGTAGCGGCATCTTCACTAGGAAGGCCCAACGAATTGATCTTTCATAACAAGACTCAACAAAGCAGTATTAATTTCACAAGATTCAGCATCGGTAAGAGGAGCAATCGGAGTGCTAAGGAAATCATTATTATTGGTATTGGTGAAGTCACACAATTTGGTAGTATCTTGAGCCATCGCGACAAAACAAACAATCTAACACACGAGCAAACAAAAGGCAAGCGGGCAAAAATAGGCAAATAGAGAGGGAGGATAGAGAGAGGGCGAATAAAACGGCAAGGGTGAATTGGGGGAGAGGAAAACGAGAGGCAAATGGCAAATAATATAATGCGAGAGATAGGGATTGTGATGGGTACTTGGTATATTGACTTTTTGCGTAGACTCCCCGGCAACGGCACCAGAAATCCTTCTTTCTACGTCTTGAGCTTGCGTTGGTTTTCCCCGAAGAGGAAGGGATGATGCAGCAGAGTAGCGTAAGTATTTCCCTCAGTTTTTGAGAACCAAGGTATCAATCCAGTAGGAGCCCACGCTCAAGTCCCTCGTACCTGCACAAAGCAATAGCTACTCGCAACCAACGCGATTAGGGGTTGTCAAGCCCTTCACGGTCACTTACGAGAGTGAGATCTGATAGATGTAATATTTTTGGTATTTTGGGTATAAAGATGCAAAGTAAAAAGTAAAGGCAAAGTAAAAAGCAAAGCAATATTAAAGTAATGGAGATTGATATGATGAGAATAGACCCGGGGGCCATAGGTTTCACTAGTGACTTCTCTCAACAGCATAAGTATTCTACGGTGAGTGAACAAATTACTATTGAGCAATTGACAGAATTGAGCATAGTTATGAGAATATCTAGGCATGATCATGTATATAGGCATCACGTCCGTGACAAGTAGATCGAAACGATTCTGCATCTACTACTATTACTCCACTCATCGACCGCTATCCAGCATGCATCTAGAGTATTAAGTTAAAAACAGAGTAACGCCTTAAGCAAGATGACATGATGTAGAGAGATAAATTCATGCAATATGAAATAAATCCCATCTTGTTATCCTCGATGGCAACGATACAATACGTGCCTTGCTGCCCCTTCTGTCACTGGGTAAGGACACCGCAAGGTCGAACCCAAAGCTAAGCACTTCTCCCATGGCAAGAACTACCAATCTAGTTGGCCAAACCAAACGGATAATTCGAAGAGACTTGCAAAGATAACCAATTATACATAAAAGAATTCAGAGAAGATTCAAATATTATTCATAGATAGACTTGATCATAAACCCACAATTCATTGGTCTCAACAAACACACCACAAAAAGAAGATTACATCGAATAGATCTCCACAAGAGAGGGGGAGAACTTTGTATTGAGATTCAAAGAGAGAGAAGAAGCCATATAGCTACTAACTATGTACTTGAAGGTCTGAGGTAAACTACTCACACTTCATCGGAGGGGCTAGGATGATTTAGAAGCCCTTCATGATGACGGCCCTCTTCCGGCGGAGCTCCAGAACAGGCCCCAAGATGGGATCTCGTGGATACAGAAAGTTGCGGTGATGGAATTAGGTTTTTGGCTCCCGTTCTGATCGTTTGGGGGTATGTGTGTATATATAGGAGGAAGGAGTACGTCGGTGGAGCACCGAGGGGCCCACGAGGCAGGGGGCGCGCCCTAGGGGGGGCACCCCCACCCTCGTGAGCTCCTCTTTGATCCCTTGCAGTAGGGTCCAAGTCTCCTGGATCACGTTCGGTGAGAAAATCACGTTCCCGAAGATTTTATTCCATTTGGACTCCGTTTGATACTCTGTTTATCCGAAACACTAAAATAGGCAAAAAAAACAGCAATTCTGGGCTGGGCCTCCGGTTAATAGGTTAGTCCCAAAAATAATATAAAAGTGGAAAATAAAGCCCAATATAGTCCAAAACAGTAGATAATATAGCATGGAGCAATAAAAAATTATAGATACGTTGGAGACGTATCAGTGTGCATCCAACTTGCTTGCTCATGAAGACCTCGAGCATTTGAGGAAGCCCATCATCGGAATATACAAGCCAAGTTCTATAATGAAAATTCCCACTAGTATATGAAAGTGATAACTCAAGAGACTCTCTATATGAAGAACATGGTGCTACTCTGAAGCACAAGTGTGGTAAAAGGATAGTAACATTGTCCCTTCTCTCTTTTTCTCTCATATTTTTTTGGGCCTTCCTCTTTTTTTGGCCTTTCTCCTTTTTTCTCTCTTTTTTTTTTTTTTTTCGTCCAGAGTCTCATCCCGACTTGTGGGGGAATCATAGTCTCCGTCATCCTTTCCTCACTGGGACAATGCTCTAATAATGATGATCATCACACTTTTATTTACTTACAACTCAATATTACAACTCGATGCTAGAACAAAGATATGACTCTATATGAATGCCTCTGGCGGTGTACCAGGATGTGCAATGATCTAGCGTAGTAATGACATCAAAAAACGGACAAGCCATGAAAACATCATGCTAGCTATCTTACAATCATGCAAAGCAATATGACAATAAATTCTCAAGTCATGTAAATGATGATGATGGAAGTTGCATGGCAATATATCTCGGAATGGCTATGGAAATGCCATGATAGGTAGGTATGGTGGCTGTTTTAAGGAAGATATAAGGAGGTTTATGTGTGATAGAGCGTATCGTATCATGGGGTTTGGATGCACTGGTGAAGTTTGCACCAACTCTCGAAGTGAGAAAGGGCAACGCACGGCACCGAAGAGGCTAGCAATGATGGAAGGGTGAGAGCGCGTATAATCCATGGACTCACATTAGTCATAAAGAACTCATATACTTATTGCAAAAGTTTATTAGCCCTCGAAGCAAAGTACTACTACGCATGCCCCTAGGGGGATAGATTGGTCAGAAAAGACCATCGCTCATCCCCGACCGCCACTCATAAGGAAGACAATCAATAAATACCTCATGCTCCAACTTCGTTACATAACGGTTCACCATACGTGCATGCTACGGGACTTGCAAACCTCAACACAAGTATTTCTCAATTTCACAATTACTCAACTAGCACGACTCTAATATCGCCACGTTTATATCGCAAAACTATTGCAAGGAATCAAACATATCATATTTAGTGATCTACAAGTTTTATGTAGGATTTTATGACTAACCATGTGAATGACCAATTCCTATCAACTCTCTAAATAGGTATAAATGAAGTAAGAGAGTTTAATTCTTTCTACAAAAGATATGCCCACGCTCTAACAAATGTAAGTGAAGCAAAAGAGCATTCTACAAATGGCAGTTTTCTATGTGAAGAGAAACAGGCAATCCAAACTTCAAATGATATAAGTGAAGCACATGAAGCATTCTATAAAGCCATACTCAAAAGATTAAAGTGAAGTGCAATGAGCATTCTATAAATCAACCAAGGACTATCTCATACCAGCATGGTTCATAAAAGAAAAGTGAAAACTAAATGCAAAAGACGCTCCAAGATTGCACATATCGCATGAACGAAACGAATCCGAAAACATACCGATACTTGTTGAAGAAAGATGGGATGCCTTCCGGGGAATCCCCAAGCTTAGACGCTTGAGTCTCCTTGAATATTTACTTGGGGTGCCTCGGGAATCCCCAAGCTTGAGCTCTTGCCTCTCTTCCTTCTTCTCACATCGAGACCTCCTCGATCTTCGAACACTTCATCCACACAAAACTCAACAGAAAACTCGGTAAGATCCGTTAGTATAATAAAGCAAATCACTACTCTAAGTACTGCTGCAAACCAATTCATATTTTGTTTTTGCATTATAGCTACTGTAATATAACTTTTCCATTGCTTAATACACTCATATAAATCGATAGTTTCATCAAAACAAGCAAACTATGCATCAAAAACAGAATCTATCTAAAACAGAACAGTCTGTAATAATCTGAGCATTCACCATATCTCTGGTACTCCCAAAATTCTATCAAAATTAGAAAAAATAAAAAAATTGTATAGAAAGACAGTGCAAAAAGTTTCAGAACCGTTTGACATTCCAGTAAAAAATGTAAAATCGCGCACTACAACCAAAGTTTCTGTCCTGCACCGTACAAACCAACAAGTAATCTAAAATAACCTAAAAGCAAACCTTGGCACATTATTTTTATTTTTAAACCTTATAAAATAACACAACAGAAATAAGTGACTCTCTAAAACTTCTGGATTGTCTCCCTGACAGCGCTTTCTTTAAAGCCATTAAGCTAGGCATATAGTGCTCAAGTAATGGATCCACCCGAATCCCAAGGTATATCAAAGCCAATTTGAATTAGAAATGATTTGGCATTTAGTAGTGAGCACAAAGCAACATATATCAAGTAATGACGAATTCTAGCTCTCTTCCTATGCATAGGCATGTCATAAAAGAACAATTCATGCACACAAAGTAAAGGCTAATGCATAGTACAAACAGTTTCTTGCAATTTTTTCGTGTTAGAAACATAAAGACACGGAGATGTAGTTCCTCTCTCATAATAATTGCAAGTAGGAGCAGCAAGCACATGCATATTATATTTATCAAAATCATCATGTGCAACGGTAAAAGGCAACTGATGTCTACTACACAACCTTCTTCTTGTAGATGTTGTTGGGCCTCCAAGCGCAGAGGTTTGTAGGACAGTAGCAAATTTCCCTCAAGTGGATGACCTAAGGTTTATCAATCCGTAGGAGGCGTAGGATGAAGATGGTCTCTCTCAAGCAACCCTGTAACTAAATAACAAAGAGTCTCTTGTGTCCCCAACACACCCAATACAATGGTAAATTGTGCAGGTGCACTAGTTCGGCGAAGAGATCGTGATACAAGTGGTATATGGATGGTAGATAAAGGTTTTTGTAATCTGAAAGTATAAAAACAACAAGGTAACTAATGATAAAAGTGAGCACAAATGGTATTGCAATGCATTGAAACAAGTCCTAGGGTTCATACTTTCACTAGTGCAAGTCCTCTCAACAATAATAACATAATTGGATCACATAACTATTCCTCAACATGCAACAAAGAGTCACTCCAAAGTCACTAATAGCGGAGAACAAACGAAGAAATTATGGTAGGGTACGAAACCACCTCAAAGTTATTCTTTCCAATCAATCCGTTGGGCTATTCCTATAAGTGTCACAAACAGCCCTAGAGTCAGTACTAGAATAACACCTTAAGACACAAATCAACCAAAACCCTAATGTCACCTAGATACTCCAATGTCACCTCAAGTATCCGTGGGTATGATTATACGATATGCGTCACACAATCTCAGATTCATCTATTCAACCAACACATAGAACCTCAAAGAGTGCCCCAAAGTTTCTACCAGAGAGTCAAGACGAAAACGTGTGCCAACCCCTATGCATAGGTTCATGGGCGGAACCCGCAAGTTGATCACCAAAACATACATCAAGTGGATCAATAGAATACCCCATTGTCACCATGGGTATCCCACGCAAGACATACATCAAGTGTTCTCAAATCCTTAAAGACTCAATCTGATAAGATAACTTCAAAGGGAAAACTCAATCCATTACAAAAGAGTAGAGGGGGAGAAACATCATAAGATCCAACTATAATAGCAAAGCTCGCGATACATCAAGATCGTATCACCTCAAGAACACGAGAGAGAGAGAGATCAAACACATAGCTACTGGTACATACCCTCAGCCCCGAGGGAGAACTACTCCCTCGTCATGGAGAGCGTCGGGATGATGAAGATGGCCACCGAAGAGGGATTCCCCCCTTCGGCAGAGTGCCGGAACGGGTCTAGATTGGTTTTCGGTGGTTACGGAGGCTTCTGGCGGCGGAACTCCCGATCTATTGTGCTCCTGATAGTTTTAGGGTATATGGATATATATAGGCGGAAGAAATACATCAGGGGAGCCACGAGGGGCCCACGAGGGTGGAGGGCGCGCCCAGGGGGGTGGGCGTGCCCCCTGCCTCGTGCTCTCCTCGTTGATCCCCTGACATGCACTCCAAGTCTCCTGTATTGCTTTGTTTCCAAAAATAACTTTTCCAAAGGTTTCATTCCGTTTGGACTCCGTTTGATATTCCTTTTCTGCGAAACACAGAAACAAGGGAAAAACAGAAACTGGCACTGGGCTCTGGGTTAATAGGTTAGTCCCAAAAATCATATAAAATAGCATATAAATGCATATAAAACATCCAAGGTTGATAATATAATAGCATGGAACAATCAAAAATTATAGATACATTGGAGACGTATCAGCATCCCCAAGCTTAATTCCTAAATGATAAAAACAGAATGTTTGATGTGGAATGCTACCTAACATATTTCTCTAAGTAATTATCTTCATTTTGGCATAAATGTTCAGATCCATAAGATTCAAGACAAAAGTTTAATATTGACATAAAATAATAATACTTCAAGCATACTAACTAAGCAATCATGTCTTCTCAAAATAACATGGCCAAAGAAAGTTCATCCCTACAAAATCATATAGTTTGGTCATGCTCCATTTTCGTCACACAAGAATGCTCTTATCATGCACAACCCCGATGACAAGCCAAGAAATTGTTTCATACTTTAGTAATCTCAAACTTTTTTCAACTTTCACGCAATACATGAGTGTGAGCCATGGATATAGCACTATGGGTGGAATAGAATATAATGAGGGGGTTATGTGGAGAAGACAAAAAGGAGAAAGTCTCACATCGACACAGCTAATCAATGGGCCAGGGAGATGCCCATCAATTGATGTCAATGCAAGGAGTAGGGATTGCCATGCAACAGATGCACTAGAGCTATAAATGTATGAAAACTCAACAAAAGAACTAAGTGGGTGTGCATCCAACTTGCCTGCTCATGAAGACCTAGGGCATTTGAGGAGGCCCATTGTTGGAATATACAAGCCAAGTTCTATAATGAAAAATTCCCACTAGTATATGAAAGTGACAACATAAGAGACTCTCTATCATGAAGATCATGGTGCTACTTTGAAGCACAAGTGTGGTAGAAGGATAGTAGCATTGCCCCTTTTTATTCTTTTTTTATTTGGCCTTTCTTTTTTTGGTCTTTTTTGGCCTTTCCTTTTTTGGGACAATGCTCTATTAATGATGATCATCACACTTTTATTTATTTACAACTCAAAGATTACAACTCGATACTAGAACAAAGTATGACTCTATATGAATGCCTCCGGCAGTGTACCGGGATGTGCAATGAATCAAGAGTGACATGTATGGAAGAATTATGAACGGTGGATTTTCCACAAATATGATGTCAACTACATGATCATGCAAAGCAACATGACAATGATGGAGCGTGTCATAATAAACGAAATGGTGGAAAGTTGCATGTCAATATATCTCGGAATGGCTATGTAAATGCCATAATAGGTAGGTATGGTGGTTGTTTTGAGGAAGATATAAGGAGGTTTATGTGTGAAAGAGCGTATCATATCACGGGGTTTGGATGCACCGGCGAAGTTTGCACCAACTCTCAATGTGAGAAAGGGCAATGCTTGGTATCGAAAAGGCTAGCAATGATGGAAGGATAGGAGTGCGTATAATCCATGAACTCAACATTTGTCATAAAAAACTCACATACTTATTGCAAAAATCTACAAGTCATCAAAAAACAAGCATTACGCGCATGCTCCTAGGGGGATAGATTGGTAGGAAAAGACCATCGCTCGTCCCCGACCGCCACTCATAAGGAAGACAATCAAATAACACCTCATGCTTCAAATTTGTTACACAACGTTTACCATACGTGCATGCTACGGGACTTGCAAACTTCAACACAAGTATTTATCAAATTCACAACTACTCAACTAGCACAACTTTAATATCACTATCTCCATATCTCAAAACAATTATCAAGTATCAAACTTCTCTTATTATTCAATGCACTCTATATGAAAGTTTTTATTATATCCCTCTTAGATGCCAATCATATTAGGACTAAATTCATAACCAAATAAAATTACCATGCTGTTTAGGACTCTCAAAATAATATAAGTAAAGCATGAGAATTCATCTGTTTCTATAAAATAAAACCACCACCATGCTCTAAAAAGATATAAGTGAAGCACTAGAGCAACAACAAACTACTCCGGAAGATATAAGTGAAGACCAATGAGTAGTCAAATAATTATGCAACTATGTGAAGACTCTCTAACATTAAATAATTTCAGATCTTGTTATTTTATTCAAACAGCAAGCAAAACTAAATAAAATAAAATGACGCTCCAAGCAAAACACATATCATGTGGTAAATAAAAATATAGCTCCAAGTAAAGTTACCGATGAACGAAGACGAAAGAGGGGATGCCTTCCGGGGCATCCCCAAGCTTAGGCTCTTGGTTGTCCTTGAATATTACCTTGGGGTGCCTTAGGCATCCCCAAGCTTAGGCTCTTGCCACTCCTTATTCCATAGTCCATCGAATCTTTACCCAAAACTTGAAAACTTCACAACACAAAACTTAACAGAAAACTTGTAAGCTCCGTCAGTATAAGAAAATAAATCATCACTTAGGTACTATTGTGAACTCATTATAAATTCATATTGGTGTTAAACCTACTGTATTCCAACTTCTCTATGGTTCATACCATCTGATACTACTCATAGATTCATCAAAATAAGCAAACAACACATAAAAAACAGAATCTGTCAAAAACAGAACAGTCTGTAGTAATATGGATCAAACATATACTTCTGGAACCCCAAAAATTCTAACATAAATTGCTGGACGTGAGAAATTTATCTATTAATCATCTACAAAAAGAATTAACTAGATATCACTCTCCAATAAAAAATGGCAGCAATTCTCGCGAGCGCTAAAGTTTCTATTTTTTACAGCATGATCGCAAAGACTTTCCCCAAGTCTTCCCAAAGGTTCTACTTGGCACAAACACTAATTAAAAGTATAAAACCACATCTAAACAGAGTCTAGATGAATTATTTATTACTAAACAGGAGAAAAAAGCAAGAAACAAAAATAAAGTTGGGTTGCCTCCCAACAAGCGCTATCGTTTAACGCCCCTAGCTAGGCATGATGATTTCAATGATGCTCACATAAAAGATAAGAATTGAAACATAAAGAGAGCATCATGAAAAATATGACTAGCACATTTAAGTCTAACCCACTTCCTATGCATAGGGATTTTGTGAGCAAACTTATGGGAACAATAATCAACTAGCGTAGGAAGGCAAAACAAGTATAACTTCAAGATTTTCAACACATAGAGAGGAAACTTGATATTATTGCAATTCCTACAAGTATATATTCCTACCTCATAATAATTTTCAGTAGAATCATGAATGAATTCAACAATATAACCAGCACCTAAAGCATTCTTTTCATGATCTACAAGCATAGAAAATTTACTACTCTCCACATAAGCAAGATTCTTCTCCCTTCAGAATAGTGGGAGTATCATAAGAGACTTGAATACTATAAATTGTTTCCACATTAAAATAGTAATGTTCAGAAAAAGTATAATCATAATCATGAAAAGTTTTATAAATATAATCATCACTACTTTTTATAGTATATGTATCATCACAATAATTATCATAAGTAGCAACTTTGTTCTCATCATAATCGATTGAAACCTCTTCCAAGATAGTGGAATCATCACTAAATAAATTCATGACCTCTCCAATTCCACTTTCATAATTATCATAATAAGATTCAACATCGTCCAAAATAATGGGATCATTACTTCCTAAAGTTGACACTCTTCCAAACCCACTTTCATCAATATAATCATCATAAGCAGGAGGCATACTATCATCATTATAAATTTGCATATCAAAACTTGGGAGACTAAAAATATCATCTTCATTAAATGTAGCATCCCCAAGCTTGGGACAAACATTAATTGTAGCAAATATATTCTCAAAAACATCATCTTCTTCAAACATAGCATCCCTGACGGTGTCCTGGACTAGGGGGTACTCACCACATCATCTTCCGATCTGTTAGATTGGGCCGAGGACCCCCATGGCCGTATATTCATGGGCCAGTTTGGACAGCTGCTGCATACAAGGAAGATTCCACAAGACTTGGCAATCAAGATAAGGACTCCTCCCCACCGGCGTATTCGGCTAGGACTCTTGTTATCCTAGGCCTCTGGTGCATTATATAAACCGAGGCCAGGCTAGTCGATAGATCATATACATACAATCATATCATAGGCTAGCTTCTAGGGTTTAGCCTCTCTGATCTCGTGGCAGATCTACTCTTGTACTACCCATATCATCAATATCAATCAAGCAGGACGTAGGGTTTTACCTCCATCAAGAGGGCCCGAACCTGGGTAAAACATTGTATCCCTGCCTCCTGTTACATTTCGCCTTAGACGCACAGTTCGGGACCCCCTACCCAAGATCCGTCAGTTTTGACACCGACATTGGTGCTTTCATTAAGAGTTCTGCTGTGTGTTCGGCAAAAGGTTGATGGCTCGCCTGCAGATCAACTGCGACATCAGCATCTTCGTCACCAGCTCGACTGGTCACCTTGGTTTGACCAAGGACTGCACCCTACCTCTGATCGTCATGTTCGGATGAGGGCCTTTATAAACATCAACTCTAATCTCTATCAAGATCATGGAGGATTCATCCATGGAGCCCGGGGCTCAACGTCAACATTGCCCTCGGGCGACCGTGCTGTTTTTCTGGACAGCAAACTTGTGTCCGCCGCCACCGCCTCCTCAAGTGTCTTTTTAACGATCGCTTTGGTGGAATTGTGCGGAATTGAGTCTACAACAACCCTGGAAAATTTCGTCGAGTTCCGATGGAGGAATCACTGGCAATCCACGATATACCGGAGCCTTGTCAAATCTGGACGGGAATCTGGATGAGTTTAGGGCGTGGTGTCCAGCTTCTAGCTCGGACGTCCTTTGGAAGATCCAACCGTTGATCATCTGCGAAATTCCTATATCTACCACCTCTCAAAATTTCAGCTCGATCCGACCGTCCAAACTCCGGGAACCTTCCAATTAGCGCATCACTTTTTGGATCTGTTTTCTGCGCGAAAACGAATCCGACCCGAGTTCGTCTTTTTTATGAACGGGATTTCGGACATCCCTTCTGAAGGAAGTTTTGTATGGGGTATTGTGTTTTGTTTCCGAACACATGGCGCTAACTTTAAGATCTTTTGAACATGATCTTCAACATCATGCTGGTGTCAAACCAGTCCGGCAATATTGCTCCACGGCTGTCGACCTGCGCTAGACACGTCGTCACTTTGTTGAGCCGAGCTCAACTTCTTCGGATCATCATCTCGGCAAGCCCAACAAGAGTCCGGCATCGCGAAGGATAAATCATCACCAACATCGCCGCCCCGCGGATTACACGGAGCGGGCATACCGGCATCGCCGCACGGTCGCTTCATCAAGCCGGCATCGACCACGTCACGACCTGCATCGGCAGGGCTGCACTATTGCTTCTTCAAGCTGGTGTCCATCACGCCGACCTACTTCGACTCATCGGCTGATATCGAGGATTCGACATCTCGGCTGGACCGGGGGCTTCGCCATCTCTTCATCAACCTACTTCAGACACTTCGGCGTCACTAGCCGACCAGCTCCGTCACGTTAGCTGGACCGAGGGCTTTGGCTCGGCGATCCAACCTTTGCCAGCATTGTCATGCCGTCCTTTTATCGCCCATCAGGCAATGGGTGTGCGGATCAAGTCCCAATTTCAGGAATCACCTTCCTTTGGATTGCTACAACAAATAAACCAGGTGCTATTAATCCCAGTATTTTTTGCTTGTTTGGGTTCATTTTTCCCAAGGAATTATTACTCTGGTTTGTCCATCATATGTACACAGGTCTATCAAATGGTGACCGCATTAACGATAGTCGCATGGTGGTTCGGTCAGTTTCCGTACATAGTCTGGCGAACGCCGCATCCGGAGCTCAGACCGACCTGTGAATTCAGGCTTTGCCATGCCTTTACCGCATCATGCCGATGCCCTGCATCGACATTGACTTCGACGCCAGGCCATATTTCTTTTATTACTCACTTTGCATAAATTATTTATTATGCAACGATTTTTTAATTATCATTATTACTATTATCTCCGGTTTGCACTATTTTTTGTGCACGGGAAAATGATCCGGGGACTTCAGCGTCACTCTGCCGGCCTGCATTGACCGTGCTATGTCACCACTTCGGCGTGTCGAGCTCTCCGCTCCGCCACCTCGGGACCGGCTTGGGGGATGGAACCTTGTCCCGCATCAAGCTCGGACCGCATCATCAATACCGAACACATTAACCGGCTAAGTCGCTTTCATGCTCAAAGCTTTAATTTCTAACTTGTGTTCGGTTCGACCAAGCATTATACTTTTTTGGAGAAAAGTTGCTTGTAAAAAATTTCCTTATCCAAACTTTGTTTGTGACGCATAAATTCAAATACCCCGTTTACTTGGGGGCTTCCTTCATGAAGCTTTTCCTCTTGCATATGATTATACTTGTACGGCTTCGTTCCTTGTTCATGTATTACGCCACAATATGCACCATATTGACTTAAGCGATTTGCAAGCTGGGTTGCCTCGCTCCTGTGTTTACCCCTATGTTCCCAATTGTTTGGCTAGGGAGTAAAGGGAGCACCTCTGCGATTGTCACGATCGGGTCATCCGAGCTGGACCTCAGACTGGGTGAAGCCGAAAGCTAGCACTCTTATAGTTTTCAATGATGGTCGGCACACAACGAAACTCATGAGTACAAAAAATCTATTGCACAAGTGTCTTAATAACAATGAGCACCGAAGAAAGGTATCGGTGGGGGTACTATTTTCTTCGAAGATGCTTCTTACACTTCGCAGTAATATAGCATAAGTTCCCTGAGCGCGCTTTGTCTGTTACAACCTTATGGCCTGATTGCCTGGTTATTGGAAACACCGTCGATATTCTCGACAGATGGAGTACATAACACTTTTCGGTCCTTGACCGAAGAGGGAGAAGCCGACGGTCGGTTAAGATGCGTTTAAAGTTTGGTTGAACATAGATATGATATAAGTACTTCGGTACATGCAATCATTCTTTTACCCAAGTCACTTAGGGGCTCTTAAATTTATATGAGCCATTTTATGATAGGTGTTCTTCTTCTTAGTCGTTGCAAAGTTTTTTTATTATTATTATCGATCACTCCTTTTTTCGACACGAGCGTGTGGTCAATAGCCGGGGAGCCTAATTTCTCTCTCAAAGCCACTAGAGTTTAGTTTGCTAAACTGGCCTAATGAGAAGTACTCCACCCTCGGGATAGGAGGTTGAAGCCGTAGGCTGACCTGCTTGAAGTCTTGAGATAGGATGTATCATGTTAAAGCACGACAGAAGAACTTCTTTTGCTAAGGCCAATTTTCGGATTGGCACCGAACACTTGATCTTGTTCGGACGTCAAGTTTTTACTGACATTTTTTTGGTTTTCCAAGCTTATGGCACTTTTAAACTATTTGTGTGTTTTCAACACAAGTCTCGCAGTGCAACGCCGGACACCTTTAGAGATTCGGCAAAAACATTCTCAGATATTGCTATATATGCATCGGTTTCGAATTGTGTCTTCGGTCAATAGTTGGGTTGCCCGGCTCCTGTGCTTGCCTCCTATGTTCTGCTTTGTTCGGCTAGGTGTGCAAAGGGAGAACCACTGCGATTGTGCTTCCAGCTCACATGGTTAAGCACCTCAGTGGAGAAAGCCGAAAACTGACTGTCACAATAAGCGTAAACTGGTCAGCGATCCGATGACGGTGTTAAATGACGGGCCATTCATAACAATGGCCGAAGTGTTTACGGCTTGACCTCGATTGTCGCCGAACACTACCGGGGGCTATTAACTGGCCTCCCAAACTAAATCCTCGATATTTTGCTATTACATTGGAGCTGAGGTTTCATGATCATGCTTAGCATGACAACCCAAAGAAAGGAACCGATAGCGGGACTACTTTCTTTGGAAGACATTTCTTCTGTTAAACAGTAATATAACATATCTCTCTGCGTACCTTTGTTTATAAAACCGTATGGCCAGATTGGCTTGTTTGCCGTAAATCTTTGCCCTCATAAAGGCTTTATAAAGTAGGACAAACACTCCTCGGCTACTGGCCGAGGAGGTCGAAGCCGATGGTCGGTCAACAAAGTTTTGTACAATGCGGATCCGAGCATTAATGACGTAAAGTACTTGGATACATAGAGTCATTACACATAATTGGTGATTTTACTATGGATATTGATCCTTAATTTGGCCACCCGTGCCCGCATTAAGGCTCAGGGGCTACTGGGCTTCGGGCTTATTATTTACAAATATTAAAGGGGCACATCGATCCCCTGATCTGGTGTTGCCACCCGACCAGTGTCTCGGGGGCTACTGCATTGCCTATCCAATGCAGAAAATTTTAAGTGTAATACAGTTTCCGAGGAGATTTTGATCCTCAGGTTGGTCGGCCCCACCCAACCTGAGTCTCGAGGACTGAGCACGCCGCTTTTTGTGTCCCGAAGTATTCCGCCGAGCTAGGACTTGATCCTCAGACCGATTTTGCAAATCAACCTGAGTCTCAGCGGCTACTGGGATCAGCGGTCTTATGTCATCCTTCATGTGCATCTCGGGTTTTAGACCGATAACCACCTTGAGGGCTACTGGCTATATATCTCGGCAGAGAATAAATTGCTCCAATCAAAAATATTGACAAAAATCGGCCCACATTCGGGGTGGTGCACCACCTCGGAAGCAGTCCGGCATAAAGCTCGGGCGCTAGTGGCTAGCTCCATAGAGGGCATTTCTGGCATTAAGCTCGGCTAAACTCCTTCAAACTTCTTTGAACCAAGGTGATTTACGACACCTCGGATACAGTCCGGCGTTGGAGCTTGGATACATAGTCCGGCGTTGGAGCTCGGATACATTCCGGCGTTAGAGCTGGGAAGCGGTCCGGCGTTGGTGCTCGGCTGCAAAAGATACCTCGAATGCAGTCCGGCGTTGGAGCTCGGACGCAAGAGGACGCTGCCGCCCGGGAACAACTTCAAACCCGAGGTTTGGCATAAAAATAACAAGGCATTGATAAAGGTCGGAAACATAAAGGGGCTCCTCGGATACCCGACGTGTGAACTCGTCGAATGCATTTCGGCGATCCTCAAGATCAAAGATGAGAAGATTTGTTGAACCAGTTTTCAAGACCGACGACCGAAGATGAAGAATGGTTCGGAAGAATCGAGGAGCGTCCCTAACTTGAAGACCGGTTCAGGGGGCTACTGACGGTGTCCTGGACTAGGGGGTACTCACCACGTCATCTCCTGATCTGTTAGATTGGGCCAAGGACCCCCATGGCCGTATACTCATGGGCCAGTTCGGACAGCTGCCGCATACAAGGAAGATTCCACAATACTTGGCGATCAAGACAAGGACTCCTCCCCACCGGCGTATTCGGCTAGGACTCTTGTTATCCTAGGCCTCTGGTGCATTATATAAACCAAGGCCAGGCTAGTCGATAGATCATATACATACAATCATACCATAGGCTAGCTTCTAGGGTTTAGCCTCTCCGATCTCATGGTAGACCTACTCTTGTACTACCCATATCATCAATATCAATCAAGCAGGACGTAGGGTTTTACCTCCATCAAGAGGGCCCGAACCTGGGTAAAACATTGTGTCCCCTGCCTCTTGTTACCATCTGCCTTAGACGCACAGTTTGGGACCCCCTACCCGAGATCCGCCGGTTTTGACACCGACAATCCCCAAGCTTGGGCCTTTTCATATCATAAGCATAATCACTCTCATCATCAATAGTATGGATAGCACCAATAGTGTAGCAATTATCATATTCTTCCAAGCAAATGCCAAAAAGATTTTCAAGATCATAAGAAGTATCATTATCTTCCCAATCATAATCATCACAACAAGCAATAGGCATAACGAGATCATCATCAAGTGCATCATCTTCGACAATTATATTTTCATGAGGCACAACACTAATATGAGCAGCATTATTTGGGAGAGATATCTTTTTACCTCTCTTCCTTTTTCTTTTCTTATTCTTCACCACATCACGTGTGGGTTCACTCCTCTTTTTGGAGCTCCTTATTTATGAGATTGGTTGAATAGAAGGCTCCTCCTCGTTACCTGATTCATCATAAGAAATAATAGGAGGATATTGGGAAGTCTCTCCCCTTTCATTAGTATTCTCTTCATCTTCTATTTGTTTTCTTGCCTTTATGTAATTGGCAATATAAGGATTTTCAATGCAATTCACCGCACAATACATATAAATTTCCTCTAGATCAAAATCAAGAACTTTATCAAGGGCAAATTCTGGAATATCCTTAGTTATACATTTCATTTCTTCATAACCTAGAAGCAAACTAAGTTCATTATGATGTGCAAGGGAAATCAAGTCATCACAATTTTTGGACATGATTCGATCATGAAACAATTTGCATTGGATATTTAAATGACCACATTCATTGCAAAGTTCACAAGGATGGCTAAGAAAATTTAAATTTTCAGCACAAACATCTAGCCTTTCTTGCAACTATTTAGTTTCTAAATACTTATGCCTCTTGCAAAATCAATCTTCCATATTTGGTGTGTACTTGCAAACTCTATGCACTCCACAAAAAATTGACATGCTTATAAGAGACATTTTCATTATGACTAGTGCAATCATCATTAGTACCATGGATATTCAAGGAATTCATACTAACAACATTGCAATCATGCTCATCATTCAATTTAGTGCCAAACATTCTAATGCATTCTTCTTCTAACACTTCGGCACAATTATCAGAATATAAGGATTTTCAATGGCACAACATGGCAATATAAGGATTTTCAATGCAATTCACCGCACAATACATATAAATTTCTTCTAGATCAAAATCAAGAAGTTCATAACGGGAATATTCTGGAACATGCTTAGTTATACGTTTCATTTCTTCGTAACCCATAAGCAAACTAAGTTCATTATAATGTGCAAGGGAAATCAAGTCATCACAATTTTTGGACACGATTAGATCATGAAACAATTTGCATCGGATGGTTAAATGACCCCATTCATCGCAAAGTTCACAAGTATGGCCAAGAAAATTTAAATTTTTAGCACAAACATCTAGCATTTCTTGCAACAATTTAGTTTCTAAATGCTTATGCCTCTTGCAATATCTATCTTCCCTATTTGGTGTGTACTTGCAAACCCAATGCACTCCACAAAAATTGACATGTTTATAGGAGACATTTTCATCATAACTAGTGCAATCATCATTAGTACTATGGATATTCAAGGAGTTCATACTAACAACATTGCAATCATGCTCATCATTCAAAAATTTAGTGCCAAACATTTTAATGCATTCTTCTTCTAACACTTTGGCACAATTTTCCTTTCCATCATACTCACGAAAGATATTAAAAAGATGAAGCGTATGAGGCAAACTTAATTCCATTTTTTAATTTTCTTTTATAAACTAAACTAGTGATTAAACAAGAAACTAAAAGACTCGATTGCAAGATCTAAAGATATACCTTCAAGCGCTAACCTCCCCAGCAACGGCGCCAGAAAAGAGCTTGATGTCTACTACACAACCTTCTTCTTGTAGACGTTGTTGGGCCTCCAAGTGCAGATGTTTGTAGGACAGTAGAAAATTTCCCTCAAGTGGATGACCTAAGGTTTATCAATCCGTAGGAGGTGTAGGATGAAGATGGTCTCTCTCAAGCAACCCTGCAACCAAATAACAAAGAGTCTCTTGTGTCCCCAACACACCCAATACAATGGTAAATTGTACAGGTACACTAGTTCGGCAAAGAGATGGTGATACAAGTGGTATATGGATGGTAGATAAAGGTTTTTGTAATCTGAAAATATAAAAACAACAAGGTAACAAATGATAAAAGTGAGCACAAACGGTATTGCAATGCGTTGAAACAAGGCCTAGGGTTCATACTTTCACTAGTGCAAGTCCTCTCAACAATAATAACATAATTG